>NC_057804.1:583062270-583062805 GCF_018294505.1 Triticum aestivum
CGAGGGCGAGCAGTGGGTCAGGGCAGCGGCGGCGGCGGCGGTGGATCGAGAGGGAGAGGGAACTGGCGAGGGGGAGAGGGAAGGGGGGATCGGGCGAAGGTGGAGAGGGAAGGGGGGATCGGGCACCTCACCGTGGGCACAATACTAATGGCGCACCTCACCGTGGTGCGCCATTAGTGTATCCATACTAATGGCGCACCTCACCGTGGTGCGCCATTAGTATTTTTTTTTATTTCAACTCAAGCCAACAGGTTATGTACCACCAGAACTGATCCACATCAAGTTCCCTCTACTAGCTCGACTGGTTAGCAGCTAGTTCTCACACCAGGAGGTCCTGGGTTCGACTCCCAGGCTCCACAAATTTTTTTTTAGCATTTAAAAAGTTGTTTGATACTTATTTGTGTTTAAATATGTTCAAACTTGTTTAAATAATAACAGTAATATTTTTTTATAAGACAGTAGCATTTAAAAAGTTGTTTGATACTTATTTTTTTTATAAGACGGTGCGCGGGGTGCGGGGGGTCGGCGGCGGCGG
>NC_057804.1:583063017-583086680 GCF_018294505.1 Triticum aestivum
GGGGGGTGCTCGGCGGCGAGGGGGACCGGATCTGGAGGGGGATCGAGATCGAGTGTCCATGAAATTTAAAAATATTCATGATAGTTCAAAAAGTACCCATGAAATACAATCGAGAAATGAAGTCTACGATTTAAATACAATCGATCTTAGCTAGCTATCTGTTCACAATCTTCTTGCCCTTCTTTTTCGCAAATGGAGTTCTTCTGTGGAACGGACGTCCTTTAGGTAGGGTGGTCCTGCTTCTTCTTGTGGTGTATGCTGCTACTTCATCATCGTCGTCATGTTCGATCCTCGGGTCGCCGTACTTGTCAAAGTCTTGCTCATTGGCTACTCCATCCATTCCGATCATCTTCCTTTTGCCTCTCCTCACGACAACACGACTGGGCTTTGGCGGGTCGGTAATGAAGAAGCATTGGTCCACTTGGGAAGCCAGTACCCATGGCTCATTTTTCGCGGTGACGTTTGCGCCTGCGGTCTTGGATTTGGCTTCGGGTATAACCATGGTGGTGAAATACCGGTCTTCTTTTATGACGTTCTTGTCCCATCTGACATGGAACATCGGGACCTTCTCTCCAGCGTAGCTCAGCTCCCAGATCTCCTCGATCCTTCCGTAGTATCTGTCCTTGTCGTTACTGGTGTAGGATTCCATCGTTACCCCGGAGTTCTGATAACCATCGCTCTTCATGTCCTTGGCCTCGGTGTAGAATGTGTAGCCGTTGATATCGTATGCCTCATAGGTCATCAGGTTGTGCTCGGCGCCCTGTGACAAGGAAAATATGAGTTTTTCTTCCGCGGAAGAATCCTCATGTAAAGGGTACGACAGAAGCTTCTGCTTGAACCAACGCGTGAAACATGAGTTGTGCTCTTTGAGTATATCTCCGTTCGTCCTCTGTTGGCCTCGGTCATTGTACGTCTTCTTAATAAAGGTTTTGTGCTCTACCACCCAAGGATCGACCACGTCTATGTGTTGTAGCGCGACTAGGTTTGCTCTTTCAAAGTCGGCGAGTCGACCCTCGAAGTCGACATGCATTTCGCGGCGACCCTCACGGTGACCCCATCCAGCGAGCCTGCCGAGGTGCCTGTTGACGGGCAGACCAACGGGGTTCTCGATGCCTAGATAATTCGTGCAGTAGGAGATGCACTGTTCGATCAGAAAGCCCCTGGCTATGCTTCCCTCTAGACGTGACATGTTGCGAACGTATCCTTTGATGACACCATTCATCCTTTCAAACGGCATCATGCTGTGCAGGAACGTCGGCCCGACTTGGATGATATCCTCCACTATATGGACCAGCAGATGCACCATAACTTCGAAGAATGCGGGCAGGAAATACATCTCAAGTTCGCATAGTATCACCACGATCTCTTCCTGTAGCCTTCTGAGTTGCCTCACGCCAATCGACTTCCGAGAGATGACGTCGAAGAAGTTGCATAGGCCAAATAGCGTTTCACGGACGTGCGCGTCCATGATCCCACGGATTGCAACTGGAAGTATCTGCGTCATCAGCACCTGACAGTCCTGAGACTTCATCCCGCTGAACTTCTGCTTCGCTGGGTCTAGGTATATGCTTATCTTCCCCGCGTAACCGTAAGGAAGTTTTACTCCTAGGAGGCAGGTGAAAAACTGCTCGATCTCCTCCTGACTTAGAGTGAAGCACGCGGGAGGGTAGTCATTTCCGGTCTTCTTGGCCTTTTTGCCTTTGCGACGACTTTCTGTGTCCTGCTTCTCCTCCTCCTCCTCATCATCATCATCATCATCATCATCATCATATATAGCGTGAAGCTCCTGCCTGATGCCCATTGATTTCAAGTCTGCCCTTGCTTTCGGCCCATCTTTGGTCCTCTCTGGCATGTTGAGCAGGGTACCAAGCAGACTCTCGCACACGTTCTTCGTGATATGCATGATATCAAGGCTGTGAGGCACACGGTGGATCTTCCAGTACGGCAAGTCCCAGAAAACAGACCTTGTTTTCCATACCTTCAGCAGTGGCTCTGGCGCCTTTTGCTTCTTTCCCGGCAGTGGGCAGTCTTTCCAATTTTTCAACAGCTTGTCTATTTCCTCGCCGCTCCTCGTACACGGGCGTTTTCGGGGTTCGGTTTCACCATCGAACAGATCCTTGCGTTTCCTCCACGGGTCATCGTCGCGAAGCCACCTTCGATGTCCCATGAACACGGTTTTCGAAGACCCGGGATCTCTATCTAGCTGGCGATACGTTGTGTCATCCATGCACCTTATGCATCCAGAAAATCCGTGGACTACCTGCCCCGCAAGATATCCGTAACCGAGATAGTCGTGCACCGTCGTGAGCAGTGCGGCTCTCATAGGGAAATATTCTTTCTCTGCGGCGTCCCACGTATTGGCTGGCGTTTTCCACAGCTTGTCAATCTCCTCTTTCAGCAGCCCCGGATACAGATTGATGTCGTTCCCTTGTTGTTTCGGCCCTTCAATTAGCATACTCATGTGAATGTACTTCCTCTTCATGCACAACCAGGGGGGAAGGTTGTACATCCACACGAACACAGGCCAGGTGCTATGTGTGCTTCTCTGGCTGCCAAACGGATTGACTCCATCGGTGCTCGCGCCCAGCATGATGTTCCTTGGATCGTTCCCAAATTCTGGGTATCCGAAGTTCAACGCTTGCCACTGGCTCGCATCCTTAGGGTGACTCAGCATCTTGTCTTTTTTATCTATCTCCGGATCATTTGCGTCATCTTCTTGCTTCTTCTCCTCCCTATCCGCGTGCCAACGCAGGAGCTTTGCTACCTTAGCGTCCGCGAAATACCGCTGCAGACGAGGAGTGATCGGAAAGTACCACACCACTTTTCGAGGAGCTTTCTTCCTCTTCTTGTATCGTGTGACACCGCACACCGTACATATGGTAGACTCCGCGTGCTCGTCCCGATAAATGATGCAATTGTTCATGCACACATGGTATTTCACGTGCGGTAAATCCAGAGGACACATGATTTTCTTCGCCTCCTCCAAACTGGTCGGGCACTTGTTCCCCTTGGGAAGACGTTCGTGCCAGAATGACATGTTCTCGTCGAAGCATGCGTCGGTCATTTTGTGTTTTACCTTCATCTCCAGAGCCATGATCGTTACTTTCAGGCGGGTATCCTCGGGCCTGCATCCTTCATACAATGGAGTAACCGCGTCTAACTCAAGTTGATCCATCTTGGCTTTCTCTCGGGCGGCAGCTCTTGCGTTATCCGTCTGCTTGAGAAGCAGCTCTTGAATATGAGGGTCCTGCACCCAGCCCATCGATGGTCCAGCATCGTCTGCTCCGCCGGCATCATCATCATGTCCTGCATCTTCTACATGATGACTGTGTATAGCATCACCGTCGTGATCATCTCCTGGGGATTCTTCGTCTTCTCGCCCCCCCGAGCCGCGGTGGTTGTCTTGCTGCCCTTCCTCATTTCTTGCCCGACCCCCATGGACGACTTCGTAGTCATCTTCATCACCTTGCCACCTATAGCCATCCATGAAACCACGCAAGAGCAGGTGGTCCCGCACCTGCCCAGAATCCGGGTCCACAATAAGGCTATTCAGCTTGCATCTTCGACACGGACATCTTATCTCCGTCTCGTTCTTTTGAAGCATCTCGGCCTTCGCGGACCTCAAAAACCTATTCACGATGCCTTCGGTCATCGTGCGGACCATGGTCGCCTGCGGGGTAGAGCAAAACGATATTTTAGAACCAAGAAAAAATTTGGCATGACTTTCCCTAAAAATAGGACCAAAAAGAATGCTTAATGCCAAAATTCTCGCCGAAATAAATCAACATTCCGGCAAAATATTGGCAACTATCGCATTTCAAATACCGGTACACCTCCAAACACAAACACATATGCAACACCACAAACATATGCAACACCACGAACATACATAGATCTAGCTAGGCCATAAAAAGTGCATGTGCACATTGTTGTAGGGAGAACAACATAAATATAGCTTCCCCCTTACTTACCTAGCAAAATAAGGTAACTTAACCACTTAATTTGAATGAATCTATGGTGGAAATGAGGTGAAAAAGAGGAGGCACCCGAGACAAGGAGGAGGCGGTGGAGAGAATGAAGTGGGGAGAAAGTGAGTGTGGGAGGAGAGGCTATCCATAATATCTTGTTGCTGCCCACTTACTAATGGCGCACCAGCAGCAAATGCGCCATTAGTAATCCAGGTTACTAATGGCGCACCACCTGGTGGTGCGCCATTAGTACTTTTGCAAAAAAAGGAATAAAAACAATAATAAAAAAATAACATTAGTGGCGCACCTTATGGCTGGTGTGCCATTACTAGTTACAACTAGTAATGGCGCACCACCAGTGGATGCGCCATTAGTATGTTTGGACAGGCGCACTAGTTCAAAAAAAAATTGGTACTAATGGCGCACCGTCGGCAGGGTGCGCCCTTAGTAGTTTCAACACTAATGGCGCATCAGAAGGTGGTGCGCCATTAGTATATACTAATGGCGCACCACAAGTCTGGTGCGCCATTAGTGTCATTTCCATCTATAGCCCTTTTCCTAGTAGTGTGAGTTTATGAGTTTTGATGTACCGAAGGAGTTCGGAGTCCCGGATGAGATCGGGGACATGACGAGGAGTCTCGAAATGGTCGAGACGTAAAGATCGATATATTGGACGACTATATTCGGAGTTCGGAAAGGTTCCAAGTGATTCGGGTATTTTTCGGAGTACCGGAGTGTTACGGGAATTCGCAGGGGAGTATATGGGCCTTATTGGGCCATACGGGAATAGAGGAGAGAGGCCGAAAGGAAGGAGGCGTGCAGCCCCCCTCTGGTCCGAATTGGACAAGGGGTGCGGCCTCCCTTTCCTTCCTCCTCTCCCCCTCTTTCCCCCTTCTCCTACTCCAACAAGGAAGGAGGGAGTCCTACTCTCGGTGGGAGTAGGACTCCCCTTGGCGCGCCCCTCCTAGGCCGGCCGCCCCCTCCCCCCTTGCTCCTTTATATACGGGGGCAGGGGGGCACCTCTAGGTACAACACAAGTTGATCTACGGATTGTTCCTTAGCCGTGTGCGGTGTCCCCCTCCACCATATTCCACCTCGGTCATATCGTCGCGGAGTTTAGGCGAAGCCCTGCGCCGGTAGAATATCATCATCGTCACCACGCCATCGTGCTGACAGAACTCATCCCCGAAGCTTTTCTGGATCGGAGCCCGGGGATCGTCATCGAGCTGAACGTGTGCTGAACTCGGAGGTGCCGTACGTTCGGTGCTTGGATCGGTCGGATCGTGAAGACGTACGACTACATCAACCGCATTGTGCTAACACTTCCGCTTACGGTCTATGAGGGTACATGGACAACACTCTCCCCTCTCGTTGCTATGCCATCACCATGATCTTGAGTGTGCGTAGGAATTTTTTCGAAATTACTACGTTCCCCAACAAGTTTTTCGTCGCGTTTCCATAAAATGTGTTTTTTTGTTAAATACTCCAAAATTAATACTACACAAGATTATATATCCCACTAAGACTGGTCGTAATGGAAGTATCATAAGTGGTATAATGCATGCCAACTAGACCTTTTGGATGAGGTGGAACACAATTAAATGAGGAAAAAAGGATGTGGTATCATATCATGATACCGTATCATATTAAATGTTGTATTAATTTGTGTCATGCATGGGAATTAATAATGTAATCTATGATACGAATTTATGATACTATGCATTACGAAAGTAATATTATACACTAGTATCATATACATATATACATGGTACGCCCTATTACGAGTTTACCGAAAAAGGCTTTCGCCCCGCTTTATATTATAAAGCCAACCGCACAATAAGCATCCAACAAGATCCAACACACAACAGACACACACACACACACACGGAGGTCCACAGGAGCCAAAAATAGCACAACAAAGGGTCACAGCTGAGGGTGTTGGAAATATGCCCTAGAGGCAATAATAAAAGTATTATTATTATATTTCCTTGTTCATGATAATTGTCTTTTATTCATGCTATAACTGTATTATCCGAAAATCGTAATACACGTGTGAATACATAGACCACAATATGTCCCTAGTGAGCCTCTAGTTGACTAGCTCGTTGTGATCAACAGATAGTCATGGTTTCCTGGCTATGGACATTGGATGTCGTTGATAACGGGATCACATCATTAGGAGAATGATGTGATGGACAAGACCCAATCCTAAGACTAGCACAAAGATCGTGTAGTTCGTTTGCTAGAGCTTTGCCAATGTCAAGTATCTCTTCCTTTGACCATGAGATCGTGTAACTCCTGGATACCGTAGGAGTGCTTTGGGTGTATCAAACGTCACAACGTAACTGGGTGACTATAAAGGTGCACTACAGGTATCTCCGAAAGTATCTATTGTTTTATGCGGATCGAGACTGGGATTTGTCACTCCGTGTAAACGGAGAGGTATCTCTGGGCCCACTCGGTAGGACATCATCATATGCGCAATGTGACCAAGGAGTTGATCACGGGATGATGTGTTATGGAACGAGTAAAGTGACTTGCCGGTAACGAGATTGAACAAGGTATTGGATACCGACGATCGAATCTCGGGCAAGTAAAATACCGCTAGATAAAGGGAATTGTATACTGGATCGATTGAGTCCTTGACATCGTGGTTCATCCGATGAGATCATCGTGGAACATGTGGGAGCCAACATGGGTATCCAGATCCCGCTGTTGATTATTGACCGGAGAACGTCTCGGTCATGTCTGCATGTCTCCCGAACCCGTAGGGTCTACACACTTAAGGTTCGATGACGCTAGGGTTATAAAGGAAGCTTTTATGTGGTTACCGAATGTTGTTCGGAGTCCCGGATGAGATCCCGGACATCACGAGGAGTTCTGGAATGGTCCGGAGGTAAACATTTATATATAGGAAGTCCTGTTTCGGGCATCGGGACAAGTTTCGGGGTCATCGGTATTGTACCGGGACCACCGGAAGGGTCCCGGGGGCCCACCGGGTGGGGCCACCTGCCCCGGGGGGCCACATGGGCTGTAGGGGGTGCGCCTTGGCCTACATGGGCCAAGGGCACCAGCCCCAAGAGGCCCATGCGCCTAGGGAACCCTAGAGGGAAGAGTCCTCAAGGGGGAAGGCACCTCCGAGGTGCCTTGGGGAGGATGGACTCCTCCCCCCCTCTTGGCCACCGCACCAGATGCAGTCTGGAGGTTGGCCGCCGCCCCTTGGGGTGGGAAACCCTAAAGGGGGCGTAGCCCTCCCCTTCCCCTATATATATGAGGCCTAGGGGCTGCCCATAACACGCGATTTGATCTCTCGTTGGTGCAGCCCTGCCCCTCTCCCTCCTCCTCCTCTCCCATGGTGCTTGGCGAAGCCCTGCTGGATTGCCACGCTCCTCCATCACCACCACGCCGTTGTGCTGCTGTTGGATGGAGTCTTCCTCAACCTCTCCCTCTCTCCTTGCTGGATCAAGGCGTGGGAGACGTCACCGGGCTGTACGTGTGTTGAACGCGGAGGTGCCGTCCGTTCGGCACTTGATCATCGGTGATCTGAATCACGGCGAGTACGACTCCATCAACCCCGTTCACTTGAACGCTTCCGCTTAGCGATCTACAAGGGTATGTAGATGCACTCTCCTTCTACTCGTAGCTGGTTTCTCCATAGATAGATCTTGGTGACGCGTAGGAAATTTTTGAATTTCTGGTACGTTCCCCAACAGTGGTATCAGAGCTAGGTCTATTGCGTAGATTCTTTGCACGAGTAGAACACAAAGTAGTTGTGGGCGTTGATGTTGTTCAATATGCTTACCGTTACTAGTCCAATCTTGTTTCGACGGTATTGTGGGATGAAGCGGCCCGGACCGACCTTACACGTACTCTTACGTGAGACAGGTTCCACCGATTGACATGCACTTGGTGCATAAGGTGGCTAGCGGGTGCCAGTCTCTCCCACTTTAGTCGGAACGGATTCGATGAAAAGGGTCCTTATGAAGGGTAAATAGCAATTGGCATATCACGTTGTGGTTTTGCGTAGGTAAGAAACGTTCTTGCTAGAAACCCATAGCAGCCACGTAAAACGTGCAACAACAATTAGAGGACGTCTAACTTGTTTTTGCAGGGTATGCTATGTGATGTGATATGGCCAAGAAGAATGTGATGAATGATATGTGATGTATGAGATTGATCATGTTCTTGTAATAGGATTCACGACTTGCATGTCGATGAGTATGACAACCGGCAGGAGCCATAGGAGTTGTCTTTATTTTTTGTATGACCTGCGTGTCATTGAAGAACGCCATGTAACTTACTTTACTTTATTGCTAAACGCGTTAGCCATAGAAGTAGAAGTAGTCGTTGGCGTGACAACTTCATGAAGACACGATGATGGAGATCATGATGATGGAGATCATGGTGTCATGCCGGTGACGATGATGATCATGGAGCCCCGAAGATGAAGATCAAAGGAGCTATATGATATTGGCCATATCATGTCACTACTCTATTTGATTGCATGTGATGTTTATCATGTTTATGCATCTTGTTTGCTTAGGACGACGGTAGTAAATAAGATGATCCCTTACAAAATTTCAAGAAGTGTTCTCCCCTAACTGTGCACCGTTGCTACAGTTCGTCGCTTCTAAGCACCACGTGATGATCGGGTGTGATGGATTCTTACGTTCACATACAACGGCTGTAAGACAGTTTTACACAGCGAAAACACTTAGGGTTAACTTGACGAGCCTAGCATGTGCAGACATGGCCTCGGAACACGGAGACCGAAAGGTCGAGCATGAGTCGTATGGTAGATACGATCAACATGAAGATGTTCACCGATGATGACTAGTCCGTCTCACATGATGATCGGACACGGCCTAGTTGACTCGGATCATGTAATCACTTAGATGACCAGAGGGATGTCTATCTGAGTGGGAGTTCATAAGATGAACTTAATTATCCTGAACATAGTCAAAAGACCCTTTGCAAATTATGTCGTAGCTCGCGCTTTAGTTCTACTGTTTTAGATATTTTCCTAGAGAAAATATAGTTGAAAGTTGACAGTAGAGATTATGCGATCAGTAGAAAGCTTATGTCCTTAATGCACCGCTTAGTGTGCTGAACCCCAAACATCGTTTGTGGATGTTTCGAACATCGAACATACACGTTTTGATAACTACGTGATAGTTTAGTTAAATGGTTTAAGTAGAGGCACCAAAGACGTTTTCGAAACGTCACGGAACATATGAGATGTTTCGAGGGCTGAAATTGGGATTTCAGGCTCGTGCCCACGTCAAGAGGTATAAGACCTCCGACGATTTTCTTAGCCTGCAAACTAAGGAGAGAAGCTCAATTGTTGAGCTTGTGCTCAGATTGTCTGAGTGCAACAATCACTTGAATCAAGTGGGAGTTGATCTTCCAGATGAAATAGTGATAGTTCCTCCGAAGTCATTACCACCAAGCTGCTAGAGCTTCGTGATGAACTATAATATATCAAGGACATATATGATGATCCTTGAGATATTCGCGATGTTTGACTCCGCGAAAGTAGAAATCAAAAGGGAGCATCAATCGTTGATGTTTAGTAAAACCACTAGTTTCAAGAAGGGCAAGGGCAAGAAGGGATACTTCATGAAATGGCAAATCAGCTGCTGCACCAATGAAGAAACCCGAGGTTGAACCCAAACCCGAGACTAAGTGCTTCTGTAATAAGGGGAACAACCACTGGAGCAAGATTACCCTAGATACTTGGTGGATGAGAAGGCTGGCAAGGTCGATATAAGTATATTACATTATGTTAATGTGTACTTTACTAGTACTCCTAGTAGCACCAGGGTATTAGATACCGGTTCGGTTGCTAAGTGTTAGTAACTCGAAATAAAAGCTACGGAATGAAACGGAGACTAGCTAAAGGTGAGCTGACGATATGTGTTGGAAATGTTTCCAAGTTTGATGTGATCTAACATCGCACGCTCCCTCTACCATCAAGATTAGTATTAAACCTGAATAAGTGCTCTTGCACCTATAGGAATGGTTTATTGAATCTTGATCGTAGTGATACACATTTTCATGCCAAAAGATATAAGATAGTAATGATAGTACCACTTGCTTGTGGCACTGCCATGTAAGTCATATTGGTATAAAACGCATGAAGAAGCTCCATGTTGATGGATCTTTGGACTCACTCGTTTTTGAAAAGTTTGAGACATGCGAACCATGTCTATTGGTGTATAAGCATGAAGAAACTCCATGCAAATGGATCGTTTGGACTCACTTGATTATGAATCACTTGAGATATGCAAATCATACCACATGGGCAAGATGACTGAAAAGCCTCGGTTTCAGTAAGATGGAACAAGATAGCAACTCGTTGGAAGTAACACATTTTGATGTGTGCAGTCCAATGAGTGCTGAGGCATGCAGTGAATATCGTTATGTTCTTACTTCATAGATGATTTGAGTAGATATTGAGTATATTTACTTGATGAATCACGAGTCTGAATTATTGAAAGGTTCAAGTAATTTCAGTGTGAAGTTGGAAGATCATCGTGATAAGAGGATAAAAAATATCTATGATATGATCATAGAGATGAATATCTGAGTTACGAGTTTTGGCACACAATTAAGACATTGTGGAAATTGTTTCGCAATTAATACCGCCTGGATCACCATAGTGTGATGGTGTGTCCGAACATCATAGTTGCACCCTATTGGATATGGTGCGTACCATGATGTCTCTTATCGAATTACCACTATCGTTCATCGGTTAGGCATTAGAGACAACCACATTCACTTTAAATAGGGCACCACGTAATTCCGATGAGATGACACCGTATGAATTATGGTTTAGAGAAACCTAAGTTGTCGTTTCTTAAAGGTTTGGGGCTGCGACGCTTATGTGAAAAAGTTTCAGGATTAAGCTCGAACCCAAAGCGGATAAAATGCATCTTCATAGGACACCCAAAACAGTTGGGTATACCTCCTAATTCAGATCCGAAAGCAATATGGATTGTTTCTTGAATCGGGTCCTTTCTCGAGGAAAGGTTTCTCTCGAAAGAGTTGAGTGGGAGGATGGTGGAGACTTGATGAGGTTATTGAACCATCTCTTCAACTAGTGTGTGGCAGGGCATAGGAAGTTGTTCCTGTGGCACCTACACCAATTGAAGTGGAAGCTTATGATATTGATCATGAAACTTCGGATCAAGTCACTACCAAACCTCGTAGGACGACAAGGACACGTACTACTTCGGAGTGGTAAGGTGATCCTGTCTTGAAGGTCATGTTGCTAGACAACAATGAACCTACGAGCTATGGAGAAGCGATGGTGGGCCCGAATTCCGACAAATGGTTAGAAGCCATGAAATCCGAGATAATATCCATATATCAGAACAAAGCATGGACTTTGATGGACTTGCCCGATGATCGGCAATCCATTGAGATAAATGGATCTTTTAAGAAGAAGACGGACGTGGATGGAAATGTCACCATCCATGAAGCTCGACTTGTGGCGAAGAGTTTTTCACAAGTTCAAGGAGTTGACTACGATGAGATTTTCTCATCCGTAGCGATGCTTAAGACCGTCGGAATCATGTTAGCATTAGCTGCATTTATGAAATCTGGCAGATGGATGTCGAGACAAGTTTCCTTACTAGTTTTCGTAAGGAAAGGTTGTATGCAATACAATCAGAAAGTTTTTGTCGATCCTAAGGATGCTAAAAGGTATGCTAGCTCCAGCGATCCTTCTAAGGACTGGAGTGAGCATCTCGGAGTTGGAATGTATGCTTTGATGATGATCAAAGATTTTGGGTTTGTACAAAGTTTATGAGAAACTTGTATTTCCAAAGAAGTGAGTGGGAGCACTATAGAATTTCTGATGAGTATATGTTGTTGACATATTGTTGATCAGAAATGACGTAGAATTTCTGGAAAGCATATAGGGTTATTTTGAAAGTGTTTTTCAATGGAAAGCCTGGATTAAGCTACTTGAACATTGAGCATCAAGATCTATAAGGATAGATCAAAACGCTTAATGGTACTTTCAAATGAGCACATACCTTGACATGATCTTGAAGGTATTCAAGATGGATCAGTCAAAGAAGAAGTTCTTGCCTGAATTGTAAGGTACGAAGTTAAGACTTAAAGCTCGACCACGGCAGAATAGAGAGAAAGGACGAAGGTCGTCCCCTATGCTTGAGACGTAGGCTCTTCAGTATGCTATGTTGTGTACCGCACCTGAAGTGTGCCTTGCCATGAGTCAGTCAAGGGGTACAAGAGTGATCCAAGAATGGCTCACAGGACAGCGGTCAAAGTTATCCTTAGTAACCAGTGGACTAAGGAATTTTCTCGATTATGGAGGTGGTAAAAGAGTTCGTCGTAAAGGATTACGTCGATGCAAGCTTCACACCTATCCGGATAGCTCTGAGTAGAGATACCGGATACATATATTGGAGCAACAATTTAGAATAGCTCCAAGTAGAACAGTTATTTGGATTAGCTCCAAATAGAGCGTGGTAGCTACATCTAGGAGATGACATAAAGATTTGTAAAGCACACACGGATCTGAAAGGTTCAGACCCGTTGACTAAAACCTCTCTCACAAGCAACATGATCAAACATAAAACTCATTGAGTGTTAATCACATAGTGATGTGAACTAGACTACTGACTCTAGTAAACTCTTGGGTATTAGTCACATGGCGATGTGACCTGTGAGTGTTAATCACATGGCGATGTGAACTAGATTATTGACTCTAGTGCAAGTGGGAGACTGTTGGAAATATGCCCTAGAGGCAATAATAAAAGTATTATTATTATATTTCCTTGTTCATGATAATTGTCTTTTATTCATGCTATAACTGTATTATCCGGAAATTGTAATACACGTGTGAATACATAGACCACAATATGTCCCTAGTGAGCCTCTAGTTGACTAGCTCGTTGTGATCAACAGATAGTCATGGTTTCCTGGCTATGGACATTGGATGTCGTTGATAACGGGATCACATCATTAGGAGAATGATGTGATGGACAAGACCCAATCCTAAGACTAGCACAAAGATCGTGTAGTTCGTTTGCTAGAGCTTTGCCAATGTCAAGTATCTCTTCCTTTGACCATGAGATCGTGTAACTCCTGGATACCGTAGGAGTGCTTTGGGTGTATCAAACGTCACAACGTAACTGGGTGACTATAAAGGTGCACTACAGGTATCTCCGAAAGTATCTATTGTTTTATGCGGATCGAGACTGGGATTTGTCACTCCGTGTAAACGGAGAGGTATCTCTGGGCCCACTCGGTAGGACATCATCATATGCGCAATGTGACCAAGGAGTTGATCACGGGATGATGTGTTATGGAATGAGTAAAGTGACTTGCCGGTAACGAGATTGAACAAGGTATTGGATACCGACGATCGAATCTCGGGCAAGTAAAATACCGCTAGACAAAGGGAATTGTATACGGGATCGATTGAGTCCTTGACATCGTGGTTCATCCAATGAGATCATCGTGGAACATGTGGGAGGCAACATGGGTATCCAGATCCCGCTGTTGATTATTGACCGGAGAACGTCTCGGTCATGTCTGCATGTCTCCCGAACCCGTAGGGTCTACACACTTAAGGTTCGATGACGCTAGGGTTATAAAGGAAGCTTGTATGTGGTTACCGAATGTTGTTCGGAGTCCCGGATGAGATCCCGGACGTCACGAGGAGTTCCGGAATGGTCCGGAGGTAAAGATTTATATATAGGAAGTCCTGTTTCGGGCATCGGGACAAGTTTCGGGGTCATCGGTATTGTACCGGGACCACCGGAAGGGTCCCGGGGGCCCACCGGGTGGGGCCACCTTCCCCGGGGGGCCACATGGGCTGTAGGGGGTGCGCCTTGGCCTACATGGGCCAAGGGCACCAGCCCCAAGAGGCCCATGCGCCTAGGGAACCCTAGAGGGAAGAGTCCTCAAGGGGGAAGGCACCTCCGAGGTGCCTTGGGGAGGATGGACTCCTCCCCCCCTCTTGGCCGCCGCACCAGATGCCATCTGGAGGTTGGCCGCCGCCCCTTGGGGTGAGAAACCCTAAAGGGGGTGTAGCCCTCCCCTTCCCCTATATATATGAGGCCTAGGGGCTGCCCATAACACGCGATTTGATCTCTCGTTGGTGCAGCCCTGCCCCTCCCCCTCCTCCTCCTCTCCCATGGTGCTTGGCGAAGCCCTGCTGGATTGCCACGCTCCTCCATCACCACCACGCCGTTGTGCTGCTGTTGGATGGAGTCTTCCTCAACCTCTCCCTCTCTCCTTGCTGGATCAAGGCGTGGGAGACGTCACCGGGCTGTACGTGTGTTGAACGCGGAGGTGCCGTCCGTTCGGCACTTGATCATCGGTGATCTGAATCACGACGAGTACGACTCCATCAACCCCGTTCACTTGAACGCTTCCGCTTAGCGATCTACAAGGGTATGTAGATGCACTCTCCTTCTACTCGTAGCTGGTTTCTCCATAGATAGATCTTGGTGACGCGTAGGAAAATTTTGAATTTCTGCTACGTTCCCCAACAGAGGGCACAGCACAACAAGCCCTACACCCAAAAAACGCACGTCACAGTCCACATAGTCGCTAGGCGGACTAGTCAGGCTCAGGAGGAGGGGGCGGCAGCGGGGGAGCCACGCGGAGCGCCATCGAGCGGAGATCAGAGAGGAAGGCGGTGATGACGTCCCGGTCCTGGGGGCGGCTAAGCGGCCGCCAAAGCTGCAGGTAACCACACAATTTAAAGATTGCATCAGTCACACGACGAAGGGGCACCTTCTGGTTTACAAGCTTATTACGAATGTTCCAAAGCGTCCAGGCGAGAACCCCCACGCACAGCCATCTAATATGGCGGTAGCGGGCAAGGCAGGGGTTAAGCTCGGCAAGCAGGTCGGGGAAGTTGGTATTACACCACTGTCCACCAACCATTTCGCGGAAGCAGGCCCAAAGGAACTGGGCAGAGTGGCACGAGAAAAAGATGTGGTTAGCATCCTCAATGGTGCCACACATGGGGCACCTCCCATCACCCGGGCCATTCCGTTTGAGGACCTCAACACCGGAGGGGAGCCGGCCACAGATCCATTGCCATAGGAAGATCCTGATCTTCAGTGGGAGACGGATATCCCAGATCAGGCTAAATGGTTCCGGGGCCGACGATGAAGCAATGGCGCCGTATAAGGACTTTGTGGAGAAACGTCCAGAAGGCTCGAGGTGCCAGGACATAACATCCCGGTCCTCCGCCACATCCATCGGCATAAGAGCAATGTCCTGGAGGAGGGAGTCCCAGGCGGCCACCTCAAGGGGGCCAAACGGGCGCCGGAAGGCGAGACGCCCTAAGTCAATAAGGGTCGTCTTGACCGAGACCCTAGGGTCAACCGCAATGGCAAAGAGCTCAGGGAAACGCACCGCCAGGGGGGCGTCCCCTAGCCAACGGTCGAACCAAAATAGGGTCAAGGCTCCGGAACCAACAGATAGAAGTGCCAATGCGTAGTATGGGCAGGAGCTGGATCACGGACTGCCAGAACTGGGAACCGCCCGTACGTTGGCAAAAGGCAAGAGGTTGGCCACGAAGGTATTTATTGCGGATGATGGTGAGCCAGAGGCCTCCCTCCCCGTTGGCAATACGCCACAACCAGCGAGTCAGGAGGGCAATGTTCATGCGTCGGGAAGAGAGGATCCCGAGACCCCCCTGGTCTTTGGGCTTGTAGATGTCGGACCAGCTCACCATATGGTACTATTGTTTGTCGTCCTCACCAGCCCATAAGAACCTCGACTGGTATTTGTCCACCTCCTGGTGGAGGGTCTCATGAAGGCAATAGAAGCTCAAGAGGAACCAGAGGAGGCTCGCAAGCGAGGAATTGATAAGGATCACCCTCGCGGCTTTCGACAGCCAGCAACCCCTCCAGGGTTCAACCCTGCGCTGCATCCTAGTCACCGTCGGTCGTAGATCCGCGACGGTGAGTCTGGAGTCACTAATGGGCACCCCCAAGTAAGTGGTGGGGAAGATGCCCAGGCGGCACTTAAGCCGCTCCGCAATGGACGAGGCTTCGTTCGGGTTGTAGCCAAGGACCATCACTTCGCTCTTGTCGAAGTTAATGGTGAGTCCGGACATTTGTTGGAAGCATAAGAGGAGGAACTTCAGGTTGGCGATGTCGGACGCGGAGCCTTCAACCATGATAATGGTGTCGTCCGCATACTGGAGGAGGGAGACTCCTCCAATGCCAACAAGGTGAGGGACAACGCCCAGAATATGACCGCAAGCCTTGGCCTTATCCAGGATGACCGCAAGGGCATCGACCACCATGTTAAAGAGGAACGGGGAGAACGGGTCACCCTGGCGAACCCCACATAAGGTGGGGAAGTAGGGCCCAATCTCACCGTTGATGTTAACCGCCGTCCGGCCGCAGGTGACAAGTTGCATAACCCGTGTCACCCAGCGGTCGTCGAAGCCCTTCTGGAGCAATACTTCCCGAAGGAAGGGCCAGTGGACCATGTCGTAGGCCTTGTGGAAGTCGAGCTTAAGGAACACCACACAGAGGTGCTTTGCTCGAACTTCGTGCAGGACTTCATGGAAGACCAACACCCCATCCAAAATAAATCGGCCTTGGATGAAGGCGGACTGGTTGGGGTGGGTAATAGAGTCCGCAAGAAGGGTCACCCTATTGGCGTACCCCTTGGCCAGGATCCTGAAGATCACGTTGATCACGGTGATTGGGCGAAACTGGCGGATGTCCGAGGCCCCAGGAACTTTAGGGATGAGGGTAATGATCTCATAGTTCAGGCGCCCCAGGTCCATGGTTCCAGAGAAGAACTCGTCGAAGAGGGCCATGACCTCTGGCCTAATGGTCTGCCAGAATGTTTTAAAGAACAATAACGGCAGTCCATCCGGGCCAGGGGCCGAGGAGGGGTTCATTCCTTTAATCGCCGCAAGGACCTCCTCCTCCGAGCGGAAACTAGCTGGTCCCCCGACCAGGTATCGGGGGCCAGTGCAGCCCCACCCTGAGGGGTGGGAAAAAAGGGCTTTATAGAAGCCATCTACGTGCGCGCGGATGTCCAAGGGGCAAACAAGCTGGGAGTCACCCGCCCACAGGGAATGAATGGAATTACGGCGCCGCCGACCGTTGGCAATCGCCTGGAAGTAGGCCGTGTTGGCGTCGCCCTGGAGCACCCAGCGTTGAGTGCCGCGCATCCGCCAGTAGGCCTCCTCGTCAGTGTAGATGGCCGAGAGGTGGTCCTCAAGGTCATACCTCAACATCCACTCATCCGGGGAGGTCCCGGACAGGTCTGCACGAACGTCCAGGGCCTCAATAGCGCTTAAGATGGCCTTCTTGCGCTCACGAATATCCCGGCCAAGGTTCGCGCCCTAGCCCTTCATAAACTGGCAGACTAGCTTGGCACAGAACTGCCAGGAGTCAACCGTGGACATGGTGGGGTGGGGGGAGTCGCGCGCGGCGGCCCACTTGGCCGCAACCGCCTCGCGGAACCCGGCTTGGTTGAGCCAGAAGGCCTCGAACCGAAACCGGGGGAGAATGGGGGGGCGTTCATCAGCCGTGGAGAGGAGGAGAGGGACATGGTCAGATCCGATCCTGGTAATAGCCTGAACCGAGGCCAGGGGGCATCTGAGCTCCCAATCCGGGGAAACTAAGACGCGGTCCAGGACAGACTGCGTCGGGTTCGCCTGGCGGTTAGTCCAGGTGAACCGGGCCCCCCGTGCGCTCGAGCTCACGGAGGCCAAGCTCCACGATGCAGTCATTAAACATCTGCATCCGGGGGTGATTAACCCGGTCGTTATTCTTCTCATCCGGGGAGCGGATGAGGTTAAAGTCCCCCCCCCACCACAACGGGTAGGGAGGACACTGAAATCTTCTGCTGCAGCTCGGCGAGGAATGTCGGGGAGCGGCTGTGATCCGCCGGTCCGTAGACAATGATGACCTCCCATTTGAAGTTGAGCCCACGCTCGAAGATCTCCATACTAACGAAGAACTCGCCCCGATCCATACCTCCCACCTAAAAGGTGGCATCCTTAACACCTAAGAGGATGCCACCTGAGTGGCCATTGTTTCCACTAGAAGGGAGCCAATGTCACGCGAACAGGTGGGAGCTAAGGCCGTCAAGCTCGGGGAGGGAGAAGTCCGTGCGCATGGTTTCTTGAATGGCGATGATGTCAATGTGCTCATCCTGGATGTACTCAACAAGCTGGCGGCGACGGCCGTCATGGTCGAAGCCGCAAATGTTCCAGAAAAGGGCGCGCATCTAAACCGCCATGGAGGGGCTGCTTGACACCAGGACGGTGGAAGCACTGAGGGCTCGAAGAGCGGCAGTGCGGGAGCGAGTGCGTCCCCGAACCTCCTCTACCTGCATCCCCGAAGGCTGGGGTGCCGGGGTGCGGAGGAGGCGGGCCCGTGTCTCGGCAACTTTCCCATCAAGAATCTCACGGGCCTGGATAGCCGCAATCTGCTCCAAAGGGGGGCCAACCTCCCCCCTCAAAACTATGGCCGAGTCACGGGCCACCTTGGCAAGGCGGCCAAGCGGAACGGCTTCGAGAGCAGAAAAAGAGCAACTGGAAGAACTAGAAGGAATGTCGGACGCACCTGTCTCGAGGTTCCGGGCCGCAGCCCGGATCTCAGCCCGCTCGGAGATGGATGGCGCTGGGAGGCCGGCCGGGCGGTCTACGTCGAGCCGGGTGTCGTGGTTCTAAGCCTGACAGTAGAGTGGGGGGTAGGTATGGAGAGGCAAGGTCTTAGCTATGGAGAGGTTGTAAGCACAAAGGATGTACGAGTTCAGGCCCTTCTCGGAAGAAGTAACAGCCCTACGTCTCGGAGCCCGGAGGCGGTCGAGTGGATTATGAATGTATGAATTACAAGGTGCCGAACCCCTCTGCCTGTGGAGGAGGGTGGCTTATATAGAGTGCGCCAGGACCCTAGCCAGCCCACGCAGGAGAGGGTTTAAGGTGAGTTAAGTCTGGGGCGTTACTGGTAACGCCCCACATAAAGTGCCTTTACTATCATAAAGTCTACTTGATTACAGGCCGTTGCAGTGCAGAGTGCCTCTTGACCTCCTGGTGGTCGAGTGAGTCTTCATGGTCGAGTCCTTCAGGCCAGTCGAGTGAGTCCTTTGTTGGTCGACTGGAAGGCGACCTCTTCTAAGGGTGTCCTTGGGTAAGGTACTTGGAACAGGTCCATGACCCTACCCTAGGTACATAACCCCATCATTAGCCCCCGAATGGATTGAGGCTTCGAGTGAAGGAGTTGATGTCGTTTCCGATTGACCTTTGCGCTCTAGTTGTGCGCTGTTCTGGACCAAAGAATCTCTTCGTCGACAGGGAGCAATTTGCCTTCAGTCGACTCGATCCATTCTGTTTTTGCGTCGAGTGATCTTTCGGGCTTCGACGATCTCCGAGCGACGGATCGCCGGAAACACCGCGTCTGACAGACTGATTTGTTGCTCGCGGATTCCGCGGGATGCGAAATTTGGGGGCGCGCGCGAAGCGGGGCGGACCGCGGCGTTCGGATGGGACGGGGCATAGACGCCTCGATCTCCGCACCGCCTTTTTCGCCACGTATCCAGCCTGCATAACTGCTCTCAGATATGATTAGATCGACCGGGCCCACATGTCAGCCACTCGGAAGGGACCTTATAAATGCGCCCGGTGAGGATTTCTGTGCTGCGCCCCAGCATTCTCCCTCTCTCTCTGCTTCCTTCTTCCCTGCTCAGCGTGCTCGCTCTCGCCCCCGCACCACTTCCCTTCGCGCATCTCTCCGGCGACCATGGCCAAGGAGAAGACGGCGGCGCTGGAGCGCGCCAAGAAGGCGTCGGCGTCGGAGAAGGCGAAGGGGAGATCCACCAGCCGCGGAGGGTCCTCGTCCAGGTCCCGCCTGCCGAAGGGCTGGGTCCAAGGAGACTGGATCCAGTCGACCATCACAGAGAAGGACCTCCTCGACATGGCCAATGAGGGCTTGATCCCTCACGGAGCTGCGAGGTTGTCGGGGAAGGAGTGGCAGCCACAGCCAGAAGAGGGTGAGTGTGTGCTTTTGGCCACTCATGTTGATCGTGGGTTTTCCTTGCCGCCAAGTATTTTCTTTCGTGGCTTTTTGAACTTCTTCGGAGCGCAGCTCCACCACTTTACCCCAAACTCCATTGCCTATCTTGCTGCGTTCGTGTCCATGTGTGAGGGTTTCTTGGGCTGTCGACCGCACTGGGGTTTGTTCAAACATATATTCACGTGTCGATCTCAGACCGTGAAGAAGGCGAGCCCCGGTGATGAGAGAACCCGAGTCGTCCAAATGTGCGGGGGCCTGGGGATTCAGGTGAGGAATAAGAGCACCTTCCCGCCCATGACCTTTCCCGAGTCCGTTAGAGGCTGGCAGTCGACTTGGTTCTACTGCCAGGTCCAGTCGACGCCAGGGCAGTCGAGTGGACTCCCTCCGTTCACCATGGACCGAGTGAGCAAGCCTTCCCCTCTGAAGCTGATTCCGGAGGAGAGAGCCGACGTGAAGATGTTGATGGAGCGCGTGGTGCAGTTGGTTCGGGAGGGATTGACAGGCATGGACCTCTTGGAGGTTTTCCTCAGGCGTCGCATCCAGCCTCTCCAGTTCCGGAGCCACTGCATGTGGTTGTACTGTGGGACCGAAGACGAGACCAGAGTCCATCCAGAAGCAGTCGACGATGTCACTCTGGAAAGATGGATGGCGGCCGTCACCGGAAACAAGGACAACCCGCGCGGAGCCAGAAGGGTTCCTCCACTCGACCACAACAGCGACTCGAACAAGGTACACTTGCTCTGCTCTCCACTGCGCCCTCGTCGTATTCATTTCTGTTAATCCTGCCGACTGGTCGACTGATTCTTGTCTGGGCATTTGTTAGGCCCTCACCGAGCTGTACTCGATGCCCCATGGGGCACAAGCTTCGACTGAGGAGGGCGAGGCGAGCAGAGGCGAGAGCCAGGAAGAGGAGGAATGGGACTCGGATGTCGCAGAGGACGATGACGACGATGATGATGATGTCGGTGATGAAGACGACGTCGAGGACGAGGAAGAGGAGGAGGAGGAGGTCGTGCCACCGCGCTCGGAAAGGCGGTCGAAGCTCGTCCACGACCCTTCGACTGAACGTGGCAAGGGGGTTGCGACGCAGTCGACCAAGCGCCCTAGGACCACCTCTCCAGCGCCGACTGAAAAGGCGCCGAAGCAGCCCAGGGCGGCCTCGTCGAAGCCGATCAAACTCTTGCCGAAGATGAAGGTGTCCATCCCTACCATATCAGGGTAACCGTGCTGCTCATATTTTCTTATTCTGTGTGAACTTTATCTCTGGTCGACGCTGAAGTTAGTCGACTGATCCTTTGGAGTTGCAGTGCTGCTACTTCTGAGACCTCGGCCCGGGCTGATGACCACGAGATGGAGGATGCAGCAACTTCGAATCTAGGTACTGTGTTCTTAACACCGTTCTTAGTCGACTGACTCGCGATCTCTGATCCTGATCCTTCTCCGCAGCTCCACCCAACACTGTTATCAATCTCCCTGACGACGACGAGGATGAAGAACCACTGACACGCAGGAGGAGTCGGAAAGCGTCCGCCAGTAAGGTGCCTCAGGATGTGACGGCGCCTGAGATTCTGACTGTGGAGGAAGGGAACACCACTCGACACGCGGTGTCCTTCGCAAATCCACTGACGAGTGCTCAGCAGCCCTCCCTCTTTACGACGCACCACGTCCCAGAGGACCAAGCTGGCGCAGCGAAGGAGGCAATACGCCAGGCGGGACTCATGATGGAGCAGCTGAAGACCATCCGGGACGCGAGCCAGGCAGCTTATGACGCCAGCTCTGCCCTCCAAAGCAATGTCCAGGTCAGTCGACCGCTGTTTGTTCTGTTGGATATGCTACCAAAAACTTTTTTTTTCCGGAATTTATAGTAATCACCCACTGGGTGTGTCGAATAAACTCCGTGTTAGCGGGGGCACGCTGAGTGCACCCGCTGGGTGTAGTCCCCAAGGCTAAGGTCGACTGCTGGTAGTCGGCCTTAGGCTTTATGATGTCAATCTTTCTGTCAGTCGACTGGTCGACTGGATTTCACAAACCGGTGGGGGCACGCTGAGTGCACCCACTGGGTGTAGTCCCCAAGGCTAAGGTCGACTGCTAGCAGTCGGCCTTAGGCTTTATAATGTCAATCTTTCTGTCAGTCGACTGGTCGACTGGACTTCACAAACCGGTGGGGGCACGCTGAGTGCACCCACTGGGTGTAGTCCCCGAGACTGTGGTCGACTGCTTGCAGTTGATCACAGTCTTAGAGAATGCATCTCTCTCTCTCTCTTTTTTTGAGGTCGACTGGTCGACTTTGTCTTCAACAGGATTAGTGGGGGCACGCTGAGTGCACCCACTGGGTGTAGTCCCCGAGACTACGGTCGAATGCTTGTATTCGGCTGTAGTCTTAGAAACGTGTGTTTTTCCCTTTTTCACTCGGAAGTGAATTATATTTGACATTTAGTCGATTGGTTCTTCGCAGAACTCTTGTGATCTTGTGGCTCGCTACTCAGAGCTGGAACACAAGCATACTCAAGTCGAGCTGAGCTTGAAGCTAGTTCAGGAGAAGCTGTCAAAGGCAAAGGAGGAGACCGAAGGTATGTTTGGTGAGACCCTGACGACTGCTTTTCCCTTTGCTTGTTTCAAAATCTGATCTTGCTGTAACTTGTAGGTAAGGTAAGGGAGGCCCAGCAGAAGAAAGACCTTGAGCTAGCTGAGAAGATCAAGCTTGCCGACGAGAAGTTAGCTTCAGTCACCAAGCTTGAACAAGACAATACCAATCTGAAAGCTGCTCTTGGGATTGCCAACAAGGAGGTCAGTCGACTGAAAACTGATAAAGCTGCACTGACCGACCAAGTCAGCAAATTGACTGGGAAGAAAACTGATCTGGAGGCCTTCCTGAGTGGACTTGCCAAGAAGCTATTTCTTATGCTTGAAGGTAAACCTCTATGCTTGGCAAATATTTCCAATTATGGCTTTTTCCATTCGACTATCTCCTTGACTTAGTGATCACCCTTGCAGAATTTTGTCAAAACTTTGAAGAAGAAACCAGCCGACTGGAGCCAAACCTTGACCCCGTCAATTCTCCGGTGAACGACGAAGCTGCCATGGATGTTTTCCGACTGGAGTCTCGTGTTGCAGCTGTCGTGGACTATCTCGCAAGGCTGAAGGCCGCCACATCTCGCATCGACTCGACGCTCTGGCCTGAGGAGACACTTCAGAATGACCTTGAGTCGCTGATGGCCCGCTTGAACACGATCCCTGGTCGAGTGCAGGAGTGGAAGAAGTCCTCGGCTCGGTGTGGTGCAGATGTCGCTCTGTGTCTGGCCTGAGTCCACTGCAAAGATGCACGAGAGGAGAAGCTGGCGGCCCTTCGGGTGGCCAATACCAAGAAGCACGACTTCAGGTCCTTTATGGAGACTTTCCTTGCAGCTGCCACTCGGATCGCCGACGGAATTGACCTTGATGAATTTGTTGCACCTTCCAGCCCTCCACAGGAGGGGTAAAAAACTTCTTCTGGCTCGACGCTTTAAATTTGCCTCGGTATGCCGAGTGGAATTGTAACCGACAAACCTTAACGGGCTTGACGCCTGAGCACTTTCGGTTCCTTTAGATATCGATTCAAACTTGAATTTGGCGCTTGAATATGATTGCCTTCGGCTCGGAATGTCTTTTGCAGGTT
>NC_057804.1:583088044-583097642 GCF_018294505.1 Triticum aestivum
TTCACTCGGTAGGATTTTAATAACTTAGGCGAGCACGAGGCTGCAGCTAAGCCTCCGAGTGGAAGGCTGGCTTACCACTCGGTAGGATTTTGATAACTTAGGCGAGCACAAGGCTGCAGCTAAGCCTCCGAGTGGAAGGCTGGCTTACCACTCGGTAGGATTTTGATAAACTTAGGCGAGTGCTTGGACTGCAGCTAAGCCCCCGAGTGAGAGGGTTGCTCTTCACTCGGTAGGATTTTTATAACTTAGGCGAGCACATGGCTGCAGCTAAGCCTCCGAGTGGAAGGCTGGCTTACCACTCGGTAGGATTTTGATAACTTAGGCGAAACGGATTCGCAGCTAAGCCTCCGAGTGGGAGTCTGGCTCATCACTTGGTAGGATTTTGATAAACTTAGGCGAGTCCTTGGACTGCAGCTAAGCCTTCGAGTGGAAGGCTGGCTTACCACTCGGTAGGATTTTGATAACTTAGGCGAAACGGATTCGCAGCTAAGCCTCCGAGTGGGAGTCTGGCTCACCACTCGGTAGGATTTTTACAAACTTAGGCGAAACGGATTCGCAACTAAGTCACCCACTGAGGGGAATTTTATTGGAAAATAAAAAGTGACAGATAGTGTGGAGGAACTATGACACTATTATTTTGAGGTCCATGAACTACAAAAGTACTTTATTGCAACTCATCCGAGTGATAAAACTTAAGTGTAAAATGGGCGGAGTAGCTCCGCGTTCCAAGCTCGGGGCTCGTCGATATTATGCTCGACGTTGTAAAGACGGTACGCCCCGTTGTGGAGAACCTTGGTGACGATGAAGGGGCCTTCCCAAGAAGGAGCAAGATTGTGTGGTTTGTGCTGATCCACTCGGAGAGCCAAATCCCCTTCCTGGAAGGCTCGACCTCTCACATTTCGGGCGTGAAAACGGCGCAGAGCTTGTTGGTAGATGGTCGATCGGATCAGAGCCATCTCCCTTTCTTCCTCTAAAAGGTCGACTGCGTCCTGCCGCGCTTGTTCAGCTTCTGCTTCGTTGTAGATTTCAACTCGAGGAGCATTGTGGAGAAGATCACTCGGCAAGACTGCTTCAGCTCCATAGACCAAGAAGAATGGAGTTCTTCCGGTCGACCGATTAGGCGTGGTCCGCAGTCCCCAGAGTACAGATGGAAGTTCGTCGACCCAAGCCCCAGCCGCGTGTTTGAGATCACGCATCAGTCGAGGCTTCAGTCCCTTGAGAATCAGTCCATTAGCTCGCTCTGCTTGTCCATTCGACTGCGGATGGGCGACTGATGCGTAGTCGACCCGTGTGCCCTGGGAGTCGCAGAAAGCTCTGAATTCCTCTGAGTCAAAGTTCGACCCATTATCCGTAATGATGTTGTGCGGGACTCCATATCTGAATATTAGTTCCCTGATGAAGCTAACAGCAGTACCGGTGTCAAGGCTCTTGATTGGTTTAGCCTCGATCCACTTGGTGAACTTGTCGACTGCCACTAGTACATGCGTGAAGCCACTTCGTCCTGTTCTCAAAGGACCGATCATGTCCAGCCCCCAAACTGCAAAAGGCCAGACGAGTGGGATGGTCTTCAAAGCTGACGCAGGCTTGTGCGACATATTCGAGTAGAACTGACATCCCTCGCACTTATCTACTATCTCTTTTGCCATCTCATTCGCCTTGGGCCAGTAAAATCCGGCTCGGTATGCTTTGGCCACGATGGTCCGAGAGGACGCATGATGACCACAGGTCCCCGAGTGAATATCATTGAGGATGAGTCGACCTTCTTCTGGTGTTATGCACTTCTGACCGACTCCAGTCGCGCTTTCTCTGTATAATTGTCCTTTGATTACGGTAAAGGCCTTAGATCGACGGACGATCTTTCGAGCCTCTTCCTCATCCTCCGGAAGCTCTTTCCTCAAGATATATGCGACATACGGAATCGTCCAGTCGGGAATGACCACCGAAACCTCCATGATCAAGTCGACCACCGCTGGGACTTCAACTTCAGTCGGATCTGTGGCGCTCTTGGGCTGCGGAGTTTCTTCGGTGAAAGGATCTTCTTTGACTGACGGAGTGTGTATATGCTCCAAGAACACACCACTCGGAATGGCTTCTCTCTTGGAACCTATCTTTGCTAGATCATCAGCTGCTTGATTTTTCAGTCGGGGTATATGATGGAGCTCCAACCCCTCGAACTTCTTCTCCAGCTTCCTCACTGCACTGCAGTATCCAGTCATGGCTGGGCTTCTCACGTCCCACTCTTTCATCACCTGATTGACCACTAAATCCGAGTCGCCATAGACCATTAGGCGACGGACGCCGAGTGAAATGGCCATGCGCAACCCATATAGAAGGGCCTCATATTCTGCCTCATTGTTGGAGGAATCAAAGTGAATCTGGAGCACATATCTGAGTTTATCTCCTCTGGGGGAAACCAGGACAACCCCAGCACCGGAACCATTTAACATCTTAGAGCCATCAAAAAACATGGTCCAATGCTCCGAGTGAACTTCAGTCGGCTGTTGCTGTTCAATCCACTCGGCGAGGAAATCTGCTATTGCCTGGGATTTAATGGCTTTCTTTGCCTCAAACTTGATATCAAGGGGAAGAAGTTCAATCGCCCATTTGGCCACTCGACCAGTTGCATCTCTGTTGTGCAAAATCTCTGAAAGTGGAGCGTCGCTGACGACTGTGATGGAATGGTCAGAGAAATAATGAGCAACCTTCTTTGTGGTCATGTATATTCCATACACAAGCTTTTGATAATGAGGATATCTCTGCTTGGATGGAGTCAAGACTTCAGACAAATAATACACTGGGCGCTGAACTTTGAGAGTTTTTCCTTCTTCTTCCCGCTCGACCGTTAGCACAGTACTGACGACTTGTCCTGTGGCTGCGATGTAGAGCAACAGAGGCTCTTTGCTGATTGGAGCAGCAAGCACCGGCTGGGTGGAGAGCAGAGCTTTTAGCTCGGCAAACGCTGCATCAGCTTCTGGAGTCCACTCGAACTTGTCAGCCTTCTTCATCAGTCGGTAAAGAGGCAGTGCCTTTTCACCGAGTCGTGAGATGAATCGACTTAATGCGGCCAAGCATCCAGTAAGCTTCTGGACATCGTGCACTCGCACAGGGCGTTTCATTCGGAGAATAGTGCCAATCTTCTCTGGGTTAGCGTCGATTCCCCGTTCGGAAACGAGAAAACCGAGTAACTTGCCACCAGGAACTCCAAATGTGCACTTTGATGGATTGAGCTTGATATCATACCTTCTGAGGTTGGCAAATGTTTCGGCGAGGTCAGCGAGCAGGTCGAAACCTTTTCGTGACTTGACAACAATATCATCCATATAAGCTTCCACATTCCGACTGATTTGGGTGAGTAGACACTTCTGAATCATTCGCATAAATGTGGCTCCGGCATTCTTGAGGCCGAATGGCATGGTGATATAGCAGAAGCACCCGAATGGAGTGATGAAAGCTGTTTTTACCTCATCGGGCCCGTACAGACGGATCTGGTGGTACCCGGAGTAAGCATCTAAAAAAGACAACCTCTCGCATCCCGCGGTCGAGTCAACAATTTGATCTATGCAAGGGAGAGGAAAGTGATCTTTCGGGCAGGCCCGGTTGATGTGCTTGAAATCAATGCACATTCGGAGCGACTTGTCCTTCTTAGGAACCATGACGACATTAGCGAGCCACTCGGAGTGGTATATCTCTCGGATAAATCCTGCCGCCAACAGTCGAGCCACTTCTTCACCGGTGGCCTTTCTCTTCTGGACGGCGGACCGCCGAAGATGCTCTTTGACTGGTTTTGCAAACGAGTCGACTCTTAGGCGATGCTCAGCCAGTCCCCTGGGAACACCTGGCATGTCAGCGGGCTTCCATGCAAAAATGTCCCAGTTCTCACGGAGGAACTGGATGAGCGCTTCTTCCTATTTTGGGTCGAGTGTTGTGGAGATGCGGGTCGGAGCTGCTTCGGGGTCGGTCGGGTGAATGTGAACAGGCTTCGTCTCACCGGACGACTGGAATGCAGACTCTGTGGCGGGCTTCTTGGATCGCAGCAAGTCACTCGGATCTGCGTTTTGCTTGTATTCTTCGAACTCGACCGCTGTCACTTGGGAATCGGCAATCTTGGAGCCCTTCTGAAAGCACTCCTCTGCCTTTTTCCTATCACCGGTGACAGTGATCACACCTTTGGGACCGGGCATCTTCAATTTGAGGTACACGTAACATGGTCGAGCCATGAACCGTGCATAGGCTGGTCTCCCCAAAATGGCATGATATGCACTTTGAAAATCCACGACCTCAAACGTCAACTTTTCTTTGCGAAAATGCTTCGAATCACCAAACACTACGTCCAAAGCTATCTGGCCGAGTGACTCGGCCTTCTTCCCTGGTATAACTCCATGGAAGCTCATGTTAGTAGTGCTCAGTCGGGACATCGGAATGCCCATACCTTTCAATGTGTCTGCATACAATAAGTTCAGCCCACTTCCACCATCCATCAGCACCTTTGTCAGTCGAGTGCCTTCGACAACTGGATCGACCACCAAAGCTTGCCTCCCGGGGGTGGCAATATGAGTCGGGTGATCAGATTGGTCGAATGTGATGGGTGTTTGAGACCACTTCAGATAATTTGCCTTTGCTGGGGCAACCATGTTCACCTCTCGGTTAATCACTTTCAGTCGACTTCTGCTTTCCACATCTGCAAAGATCATCAGAGTGGAGTTGATATGCGGATATCCTCCCTCACTGTCCTCTTTGTCTTCGGCCTTGTCCGACTCCTTCTCCTTGTCCTTAGACTGTTTTCCCTGAAACTGCTGGATCAGGAGTCGACATTGGCGAGTGGTGTGCTTTGGGTAAATGATATTCCCCTCTTCATCTTTCTTCGTGTGAATGTGACACGGCATATCCATCACGTCGTTCCCTTCTTTATCCTTTACCTTCTTGGGGTTCCAGGATCCTTTTGGTTTCCCCTTAAACTTTCCTTGAGTCACGGCTAGAGCCTCTCCAGGAGCTGCCGGTTCAGCCTTCCGCTTCTGTTTCCGACTGGTGTTTCCTTTTTCCGACTGACTCGGCTTGTGCTTGCCGCTTCGGAGTCGGTCTTCTTCTTCGCCGTTGGCGTACTTGGTAGCAATCTCCATCATCCGACTCAAGGTCATGTCACCGGTTCGACCAAATTTCAAACTCAGTTCTCTGTTCTTGACGCCGTCTTTGAAGGCGCATACTGCCTGATGGTCAGAGACATTTTCCACAGTGTGGTGCAAAGTGATCCACCTCTGAATATACTCTCTGAGAGTCTCATTGGTTTTCTGCACGCAGACTTGCAACTCTGTCAATCCCGCTGGTCGCTTGCAAGTCCCTTCGAACGTTCTGACGAACACTCGGGACAGATCTTCCCAAGTGTAAATGCTGCTAGGAGGTAATTGAGTCAACCATGCCCTGGCAGAACCTTCCAACATGAGGGGCAAATGCTTCATGGCCACCTCGTCGTTCCCACCACCGATCTGAACTGCCACTCGGTAGTCTTCAAGCCAAGTTTCAGGCTTAGACTCACCAGTGAACTTGCTGACTCCTGTTGCCAACCTGAAATTGGGGGGGATAACTGCGGCTCTGATAGCTCTGCTGAAACATTCAGGACCAGAAACATGTACTCGACTGCTCGTGGGTACATCTCTGTCAAGTGCGCCTCGATGGGCTCTGTTCCGGTCGACCAACCCTTGCACGATAATGGATCGCGCGTCGAAGCCTGGCTCTCTGGGGTCAACTGGAACCCTACGCCCTGTACTGTACTGAGGCCTATCATCTGGCTGCCGAGGAGCGTAAGACCCACCCCTCGAAGGGGAATAGGGCACTCGACGCCTATCATCTCGGTCGAGTCTGTCGCCATATTGATCTCGCCGATTCTCACGCCCTTCGCGCCGTGGAGGCGATCTGGGGCTGTGAGCCGACTGAACCGTATTCACAGTGACAGATCGACTGTGAATTCTGTTGCGCAACTGAGACACGGCTGAATTCTGATCTCCTGCTGCCCGGAGCAGATCCCTGATCTGCAGCAAACCTCTGCCAGCTTCCGACTGCGAAGGCTGAATGGACTCTGCTATACGGGTCGCAGCTGCTAAATTATGAATTGGAGTTCGATATACCTGAGTCGGCGGGAAGAGTTGACGTCGACTGATGTCGGGAACTCGTTGCCGCGCGCGCTCGTCGAGTGCTCGCTGAAGGTTCTCCAGTCGAGTGCGCTCGGCCAAATTGGCCAGACGCGCCTCCTCCAAGGCACGAGCCTCGGGGGTTTCTCCTGCGATGGGAATACGCAGGGGATCCTCGTTCCTGCGGCGAAGCTCTTCTCTTTGCAGAGAGTCGAGTGGCTCGGGCTGGTACTCTTCGTAGCCTCGTGCAGGGTCGCCGCCGCCACCTGCTCCACCACCACGGGCGAAGCCAGGAGGGCTGTGGGGCCCGTCGACCATCAAGATTTCCGCCGCTGGATCACTGCGTCCGCACTCGGATGCAGTCTCTCCGGAGCCAGTCGACTGATCGAACAAGCCGTAGAGAGATTCGTTGGGCTCGATTGCCGCAACTTGTGTAGTGGCTGATTGGCGAGCCACTGCGTGACTCACCCATCGCTGAAGCCTCGACCGGCCTGAGCGCTTGCGCTGGCGGGAGACCGGGAGGGTGGACGATGGAGGAGCCAACCGATACTGGGTCGACGGTTGCCGCAGCAGAACGCCGCGGACACATGCGCGAAAATGCGTCGCACCGCGGACGGGGAGCGCGTCTACGTCGAGTGGAGCCTCCTGGAGCCATGCGGAGTCGTCGGCGATGAAGGTGAAAGTGCCGAGACAGATCTCTTGACCCTTGACCAAAACTCCAGCAGACACCATGATGAGAGTACTCGGAAGAATCGCAACTTCTCCACAAAATCGCTAAAACACCTGCCCCAAGGTGGGCGCGAAGTGTCGTGGTTCTAAGCCTGACAGTAGAGTGGGGGTAGGTATGGAGAGGCAAGGTCTTAGCTATGGAGAGGTTGTAAGCACAAAGGATGTACGAGTTCAGGCCCTTCTCGGAAGAAGTAACAGCCCTACGTCTCGGAGCCCGGAGGCGGTCGAGTGGATTATGAATGTATGAATTACAAGGTGCCGAACCCCTCTGCCTGTTGAGGAGGGTGGCTTATATAGAGTGCGCCAGGACCCTAGCCAGCCCACGCAGGAGAGGGTTTAAGGTGAGTTAAGTCTGGGGCATTACTGGTAACGCCCCACATAAAGTGCCTTTACTATCATAAAGTCTACTTGATTACAGGCCGTTGCAGTGCAGAGTGCCTCTTGACCTCCTGGTGGTCGAGTGAGTCTTCGTGGTCGAGTCCTTCAGGCCAGTCGAGTGAGTCCTTCGTTGGTCGACTGGAAGGCGACCTCTTCTAAGGGTGTCCTTGGGTAAGGTACTTGGAACAGGTCCATGACCCTACCCTAGGTACATAACCCCATCACCGGGCGCTGCGGCAGGAGGCCGTCACCGGGGTCGACGAGGCCCGAGCCCGGCGGACGTAGGACATCGAACGAGGCGGGTGTGGGGCGACGGGGGTGACCACCTCCCCGGAGGCCACCAGCAATAGACGAGTCGGGGACGCAGACGCCGGGGGGATCAGACAGGCACCAGACACCGCCTGAGGGGAGGGCGGGTCCAGGGCGGGTGGATCCGGGGCCGGCGCGTCGACCACCGGGGCCGGGGAGGGGGCCGGGGGGAGGCGGGTGGCAGCGGCGCATCCGCCCCAGAAGGGTCCAACAGGGGGGACCCGAGGGGGGCAGGCACCGACGTCGGCGAGGCTGGAGGCAGCAGAGAAGCCGGGGACGAAGACGGAGAGTCCATGGCCACCACAGGCAGGACACACGGCGAGCGCGGCGAAGATGCCGGGAGGACGAGGAGGCTGACGCTGGAGATGTCGCTGAGCTCGGACAAGGAGGAGGGAGAGGAGCCAGGCAGCGTGGAGGTGGCGGCCTCGGAGGGGAGGGCCAACCCACGCGACCGGCCCACACCCGAGCCCCCCCCCCCTCGCCCCGGAGGGGAGAGGGGTCCCAAGAGGGGGAGCGGCTACGGCCAGAGTGCTCGTCGTCGTCCTTCGGGTCCTCGTGGCGGGAGGGGCGCGGACGGCGGTAGTGGGAATCGTCGCGGGAGTCCGCGCCGCCCCCACCAAAGTGGTCCGCAGCAAAGTGACGAGGACGGCCGACGTGGTTTGGGAGCTCGGGGTAGATCTTGAGGTCGAATCCCTGGTCGTTGAAGAACACTCGAACTGTGGCACGGAGGATGGAGGAGTCCAGACACTTGACCTTGACACGGACCTCCTCCTCCTTGCGGAGAGAGAGCTCGTCCACCACCACCACCTTGCCCAGGAGCTTGGACATGCTCCGGATCACGTTCTCAGAGCGGGCGATGTCGGGGAGGCCCGCTATGACAATCCAAGCGGTGTCCAGCACGGCAAGCGCCTTGGGATCCAACAGGGGCTCAGAGATGTTGACGACGAGTTTGTTGAGGGCGAGGGTGATGTCGTCGCTACGGGTGCAGAGGCCCAGGCTGAGAGCATCCGGGAAGACCACGGTGAAGGAGCTGTCAGAGGTCGGAGTCACCTGCCAGTCCCAGACACGACGGGAGAGGTGGTTAAGCTCCGCCTTGATCATCTCAGGCGAGGCGACCCCGGCCCCCACAATGGACACGACAGCAAGGAGCGAAGGGTACGGAGGGGGGACGTCCTCCACCTCGATGTGGAAGAATCCGAGGCCCTCGATGCCATGGTCGTACATCACGAGCTCCTCAGTCATCGGTCGGTCGGGGCAGAGTACCGCGGGATGGCCCTGTTCCTTGCAGAGGTAGCACGTCGGCGGGTTGGGGCAGTCAACCTGGAAGTAGCCAACCACACCGTAGTTGAAGCACGGAGGAAGGTCGCGGGGGGCACCAGAGATGGGTGCGCCCGAAGACGCGGGGGCCAGAGCCGCGGTAGCGGGGGTGCGAGCAGCACCCCGCTTCTTCTTCTTCTTGGCGCCTTGGCGGCCACGGGCCCCGGGGCCCCCGTTGCCCGGAGGATGGTTCGGCTGGGTCTATATCTGGCCATGGGCCGGGCCGGGCCGGGCTTGGGCCGGGCTTGGGCCGGGCCTAGAAAAGCCCACGGCAAAAAACTGAGGCCCAGGACCTCCCAGGCCCTACCATCGGGCTTACTTTTCAAGCCCAAGCCCGGCCCATCTGGTAAAAAGCCCTCAAAAGCCCTTAGGGCTTAGGGCCGTGGGCCGGGCCTCTTCCTTAAAATGCCAATATGCCAAGCCCAAGCCCGTCCAGGCCCTACTGGTGGGCTCAAAACTTAGGACCAAGCCCGGCCCACGAGCAAGCCCATCGGGCCTAGGCCCTGTATTTTAGGGCCGGGCCTGGGTGGGCTGACAGGGCTGGGCCTGAGATGGCCAAGACTAGCTGGGTCTGTGGGGGCTGGTATCGGCGGGTGGCCGCGGTGTCGGAGGGCTCCGCCCGAGGGGGTGGCGACGCGAGGCGCTCATGGCGACGCGCAGGCGAGGGGGAGCGGGGCCGGTCGCGACGGCTGTCCCGGGAGGGTGAGAGCCGGTTGTCGGTCCGCACCGGGGAGCGGCCCGCC
>NC_057804.1:583098392-583112339 GCF_018294505.1 Triticum aestivum
CCGACGGGCGAGGGTCCTCCAGGGGGCGCTTGGGGCGCCCAGAACCGTCTTCCCAGGAGCGGGTCATGGGGGTGAACGGCGGCGTCGCAGGGGGGGAGGGGGAAGCCGGCGGCGGCTGGATTGGGGGAAGGAGGAAGCTAGGTCTAGCAGCGGGGGGGAGATGAGGCCGCAGAGGAAAACCCTTCGGGAGCCAAATGCCTCCCCAGGCCGGGGGGGGCTGGGCCGCCGCGCAAAGGCAGGGCTGGCCCGCAGATCGCAGGCCTCCCAACGGGGCCGGCCACGCTGGGAGAAGGAAGGGGAGCAGGCCCAGCTGGCACCCAGGGGCCGACAAGGTGAGGCCCAGCCCAGGTGCCAACCCCGCATCACCAGCTAAGGTTCCAGCCGCCGTCCCCGGCGACGAGGGCGCAGCGGACGGCCGGGCCGGCGGGCGAGGGGCAGCCAGGCGGCGGGGGGACGGAGTGCAGCAGACCCGGGAAGAGCCAAAGAAGGCGATGAACGGCCGGAACGGAGCTCGTTGGGAAAGCAGCGGAACGCCGGCGGTCAAGGGCGACGACGGGGGGACCGGCCGACGCGGGGCGGGCCAGCCGGAGTCCTTCCAGGAGGCCAAGGCAGGGCCGCGGTCTGCCCGACCAGCCACGCCCCAACCGGAGGGGCGGCGGCGGCGGCGGCCGTCCCCAGCCCCAGCCCCAAAGGCCGCACCTTTCCCCGCGGTCACCGGCGAGGCGCACGACAACCGGCGGGAGGGCCGAGCGCACGCCCGGGCAGCCGAACTCCCACCCCCGGGAGTAAGGCCGCCGGCGGAGCGTGGCGGCGCGGGGCGAGCCAGGGTGGGTGGGGGAACGCGGCCACGGCACTCGACCGGCCGGCCCGCGGCGCGGTCGGCGTCCTCCGCCCAGTCCGCCCAAACCACCCGGCCGGGAGGTTCAGGGGATGGGGCCGGCGGGGAGGAGGGAGCAGCGTGGGAGGCGAAGGCCACGGCGGAAGGGGCCGCCGGCGGCGAGGGGGGCTCGGCCGGGGAGGCATCCAGCGGGGCGGCGGAGGCGCCCGAGTCGCCAGAGCCCGAGCCGTCCATCGCCTTCTCCTTTCCCTTCTCAGTCCCTGCCTAAGTCGTAATCCATCTAATCTTGCATGTATTCAGCAACAACTACACCAAATATAATCATAACGGATCATGTGGCCGACACATATTCGTTAATCCATGTATCAGAAACAATCACTAACCTAATCTATGTACTAATTGTATATACGGTCCACGCCGAGGTCAAAGCTAGCTCAAATTGAAGACACGGTCTTCAGAGAAAGTTCAGATGCAACATACACTTGCTGCTCGACCTAATTCCCGGTTTTCTTAATTATGCCTGATTGTATGCATATGCGTGTTCAAGGTCAGCCCTATCGAGTCTCTTGGTTGGTTTTTGTAGTTCATAAGCAGTGGACATACATACATGTGTACTCTCAATACAATGACCCCGCAGCTAATCATTATTGTTTGGTGTATATCGATCTCACGCATAATAATAATCAGGGGTGATTATATGATTGATATTGTCGTTATGACGGGGAGATAAGGAAGGGATATACATGTGTAGCTTTCAGGTCTGAAATAGTGTGAAACATTGGTAATTTCTTTTCCTTGGCGGGATCATCATGGAATAAAAAAGGATAGGGATTTTAAACAAGCGAAGGCCCCCGCCAAAAAAGTGAAGCCTAGCTACGGCACTGACGTGGAATGTGTAGCAAAATTCAAATTAGGAAAATGAACCGAGTTCTTTATGGTTTACTACTACTCCGTCCGTTCAAAATTACTTGTCGGAGAAATGAATGTATCTAGATGTATTTCAGTTCTAGATACATCCATCTTCGAAACAAGTAATTCCGAACAGAGGAAGTAGGTTCACTAGTAGTTCACAAGAGGTGCAGGAGTTTCAGCACAGTAGTTGGATTTATCACTAGAAAAGTACCAATGCTTGTATTGAAGTTTTCAAGTTGTTTTCTCGCACCCTCAGAGTCCGCGAAGCTTCTAGCGCGAGACAAAACTTTACTGTAAATATATATTTTCAAGCCAGTATTTAGACTGAAATTTCCAAACCATAGCTAGGTATATGTTCGCTAGTCGTCAGTGGGTGTATGGAGGTTGGATCCTTTTGATCTATGCTATTCTTAATCAACAATAATTGTTGTTTTGGTGCGCTGGTCCTATGAGATCTTAACACGACGACTTTTCTGACTGTCTACAACAATAATTTTTGTCCGACTTTAGCAAGGGAGGGATGATGGCGGCAGCGTGCCTTCAGCTCACTTCAATACTTGTAGTCGTTGCTACATATCTGAAATAATTTTTATTATTTTTGATGTTTGTTGTACTGCTACGATTGAACATAGATAGAGCGTAAGTTTTCGCGCAAAAGAAAAGTAGATCTCGTAGTAGAGTACGTTTCGGTGTTGAAAAGATCACTTGCTTATTTGTTTTTCTAGGAACACTTGCTTATTTGTGAACTGTAGGATATCTAGTATATGTGCATGGAGACCCAAATGAGAGATTAAATTTAAATTTATTTCTCACTGGCGACGATGCATCATTTCTTTTTTCTGCAGTAAGAGATTAAATTTATTTCTCACTGAGATATTCAATTTATTTCTCACTGAGCACATGTATTTTGTTGAATTAGTCGGCCGGGAGCAAAATACATCGTGCACCGTATTAGTTTTGGTTTGCTGCTTCCATACGGCGGTGACAGGGAAAGAATAGTCCGCATGCAGCTAGCTAGCACGGATGAAACGACGCGACAGGACGTGGCCACAACCAAATTAAAGTTCATGCTAGATAGGGCTGAAAGGAACATTCAGCTGGCGACGGGCAGGACATGGGAGATATATTCAGCCATGCATGTAGGCGCGCGCTCGTAGCCAAAAATGGGCAGGCACGGTCGATATCGTTGGCCCCCGTCCGGGTTACACACACTCATTTTCTTGTTCCCCGTTCCAAAGCTACGTACGCTTAAGACCTTAAGTTTCTCCCGATCCAGATGATCAGCAGAACTAGATGGAGGGGCCGGCTTGACACGGTCATGCATGCATGCATGAGTGAATCCATGATAAATAAAATATGTCATGTGGCCGAAAAGGACATGGCCAGTTTACGGTCGGTGTTTCTGAGGTGATCAAGTGTAGCATATTTTTTTATCGGATGTCCCTGAAGGGACGATCAAGTGTAGCACATATACAGTACGTACGTGCGTTTAGATTAGTTTTTTTTAAGAATGAAATTTTGTAACACTGAATTTATGGGTGTTGCCGAGTTAGTGCATGCATGCATAAGGGTGGACAGGGGAGTACCAGGTACATCTTTCATGGTGCAGACGACATGAGGTCCAAATTCCTTCTCATTGATAAATTTCATGTGTATGTATATTGTTTAAGGCTTGCCTCTTTGTATGTCGGCCAAAAAACTTGAATTTCAAGGTACATCTTCCATGGTGCAGAGGACACCACAGGTCCAAATTCCTTCTCATTGATAATTTCATGCGTATGTATAATGTTTATGGATTGTCTCTTTGTAAGTCAGCCCAAAACAATTGAATTTCAGTCCAACAGTCACCTCCATTTTTCTCCTGTAGCGAGCCCATCTCTTTCTCCACCCCTGCCTCTCCTGCCACATTGTTCCTGTCTCTGACAAGCTCTCCCAATCTTAAGTTCGGCACGGTCTAAGCCAAGTTGCACAAAATGAAAACCACCCCATCCCTCCCTCAAACATGTGAACCCTCTTTCTTTGGTACACGAGCGATGCCACTATGTCCCCATCTCCGACCAAGCCCTAATGAGGCCTTGCCGGGGACGCTACGACCAACTGCATCATTCCTGCCTCGGCATCACTTCTCTGCGCTCTTACGTCGACACCATCCCGGCCTTGTTGCTCTGCGCCGCGCTCCTTTCTTCTTCACATAAATTGACTTACCCAAAATTTGATTGCATGCAACTTATGAATAGCCCATGGTTAATGTTTAACACCCCAACTCAAAGTTTTCCTAGACGGTAGTCGCTTGAATTTTGAATTTGGCCAGTCGATTCGGTGGAGAAGGAAGCATGCGACGACGGGTAGCACCAAGGCTGTCGCCGGTGGCGCCCACGCGAGTGATAGCAAGGCCCGAGTATTGAACTCATTCTCCAACTAGTGATGACTCCAAAAGTCTGAACCGATGAAGAGAGACACACAATACCATGTCTTAACACCAGGGACGCTGGCAAGGTCTCGGCTAGGAACAAGTTGTAGTGGGCAAAGGCAAGTAAGAAACTTGAGGATACAGGGTGGAGGGTGTAGGGATTGCCGGTTTCGAGCGATGGCCAGGGTGGGAAGGGAGGGGGAGCGAAGCTAGCATGGTGGTGGAAGTTGGTGAGGGGAGGTTGGGGCAGCGAGGCTGGCCCAGGAGCGCCGCAGGCCGTACACGCCGAAGGCTGGCGGTTTGGCCAGTGGTTCATGGGGTATTTGCGGAAGAACATGAACAATAAGGCATAAGGTTGAAAAAGGCCATCTGTCCATTTGTTCTCCATCAGACGGCCAAAAACAAATCTTATCCAAATTATTTTTTCAGTCAACTTCCCTAGCCAGTCCTTTTTATGTTATAAAATTTTGTGTATAACATAATGTTTGGCACCCCATCTTGAAGTGACAAACAAAGTGGAAATTTATACTGGAGAGGATTTGTGGCATATGCAGGTCCCACGGTAAGCAATACCTCAGACGTGCTTTTATTTTTGGCTTTTGATTTTCAATTTTCGAAATTAAGCTATGTTTTCATATTCATCTTTCTCGTGACGAGGTCTTTCAAATAAGATCAACTTTGAATATGTTATAATGAATTTTAAAAATAAATGTTAAGTTTCAACTATTAAAACGCAGTGTGCACAAACAACAAATTCCCGATTTTTTTCCTACAACCGACAAAAAATCATATTAAAAATTTATTATGAAACTTGGTAAAAGCGAGTGAGAAAATTGCAAGTTTTAGATAAAAACTCATAAGTTTCAACAACCGAAACTTAAAATTTATTGTGTCCTCGTGCAGATTCAACTATTTCACGAGCGGCTAGGCTCGGCTTGGCAGGTGCGTGCGCCTGCAAATTTGTGAATTTTATACGGGTCATTTTCTTTCTAGGTGGGTGGTAGACGGTGTGTGCATCGTTTTTCTCTCAAGGCATTGGTGTGCGTCTGCATGCATTTCTTCTTTCTCTACGTTTCCGTACGGTTTCTAAGAGACGCAGTGGAAAGCTCACATGCTCAACAGCCCCATGCTAGCATCCCTGGCCCTATAAATACACAAGGCCTCGCCCTTGTCGACACAACACACACAAAGCTCTAGCTCAACAGCTCCTCCAGCTCCCTCGAAGCCTCCTTCGCGTGCAAGAAGCAGCTCTCTCTCGCAGCCTCCTACGCCCGCAAGAAGCACCCACAGTGCGCACACATCCATCGATCACCTCGATCACCACACACACACATCCAGTTCCATCCAACACCTTGGGTAGACGATGGCCATGGCGCAAGGACAAGGGGCACGGGCCACGAGGGAGGCCGTGCCTCCGGTGTCCCTTGTGGCCATCATCGGCGGCGGGATCAGCGGCCTGGCCGCGGCGAAGCAGATGGCGGCTTACGACCCCGTCGTGTTCGAGGCGATGCCGTCCGTCGGTGGGGTGTGGAAGCACTGCGTCTACCGCACCACGCGGCTGCAGACGCCCCGCCCGGACTACGAGTTCTCCGACTACTCCTGGAAGAACCGCGACGACCCTTCCTTCCCGACCCACACCGAGATCGTCGACTACCTCGAGGGCTACGCCGACGAGTTCGACCTCTGGCGCTACATCTCGTTCGGCTCCAAGGTGGTGGACATCAAGTTCCTCGGCGGTGCCGAGGGCGGGTTCACCGAGCTGTGGAGCGGCACCGGCAAGGATCCGCTCCGGGGCAAGCCCATGTGGGAGGTCGGCATCATCACCGGCGACTCCAACACCGTTCAGGTACCATATATACTTTGACATGTCTTGCATGCTTGTTTCGAGATACTACTTAGCACCAGTTCAGATCAATTCAATTGATCTCACGCGCATATTTTGCCACGGGAATGTGCAGTATTACAAGTTTGAGTTCGTGGTGATGTGCACGGGTAAGTACGGCGACGTGCCGCGGATGCCGGTGTTCCCGCCGGGGAAGGGGCCGGAGGTGTTCAAGGGGACGGTGATGCACTCGCTGGACTACTGCAAGCTGAGCGAGGAGGAGACCGTTGAGCTGATGAGAGGAAAGAAGGTCGTGGTGGTTGGGTACAAGAAGAGCGCTATCGATCTAGCCAACGAATGTGCCCAGGCAAACCAAGGTGCGTAAAACCATACTCCTAGCTAAGCATAGGAAAGACTTAACATGGTTTGAAGAAAAATTCTCCTAAAACATGGACAAAATTCAACATGAAACCACGCATGAAACTAGCAGATGGCAGATAAGCTATCGTACTCGTGTAAACGCGTGTATCCGACTAGCAAAAAGGCCATGCTAAGCTTGTTCACACAGAGCTGAACAAAACAAAATCGGATACTAATAAATATTGTGGAAGCGTTCCATCATTCGATGAAGTGGATGTCTAAATAATGCATACCATATTTGGTGACATGTGCCTTGGCGATTTGGGAGAGTCGGATACTATGGTCCAGAAAAGGTCACTCTTGTCTTGACCCCTCGCACACTTCATCATGCATCTAGTACGTATAATTCTAGCCTAGATAGTTTAGCTAGCCTAGACTAGACAGTGGATGCCTAGGTAGGTCTCTTGCATTTACAAGTTCAAAGTACACTAGACGCAATCAGTACGCATACCGCCTTGACTTTTACCGCATGAGCAATTTATATATATGTACCAAAGTGTTTGCATGTTTGACCAGTAGTTGCAGATTTGCAACAAAGATTATCTGCCGTTCCAACCGAACCTTCCAAACTAATTGTTCGCATGCATGACTGGCAGTTAGCTTCCTTAAAACATAATACTCCCTCCTATTCATATTACGGAGTAGTTGTTTCTGGTAGTATACTTTTATATACTCCTAAATTGGCAATAGAAGCATATGGAAGGGTTGACAATCTGTCGCGGAAACAAGAGCCGTTTGATATGGATCGATCGATTTACCGGTCGCGTTTGCTTGTTTGTTTGCAGTCAAGGGAGGGCAGCCGTGCACGATGCTGGTACGGACCCTGCACTGGGTGGTGCCATCGTACTCCATCTGGGGCTTGCCATTCTCCATGTTCTACTCCACACGCTTGTCTCAACTCTTCTACGAGCGGCCCAACCAAGGGTTCTTCCGATCCCTCCTCTGCCGCCTCATGAGCCCACTGGTATGTGTACGTCAGAATTCATCTCACAGCGTGAAACTTGTACATGATACACATGCACGTATGTAGGGAAGTACGGAGTATGACCGTATTAACATATGCACGAGTGCATGCTCAAGACCATGCATGCATATCACAATCTGACAGCAACGTGGTGTGTTTTGGATTTTGGTGTTGCAGAGGGCGGGGGTGTCGAAGTTCATCGAGTCGTACCTGTCATGGAAGCTGCCGCTGGGCAAGTACGGTCTGACGCCAGATCACCCCTTCGTCGAGGACTACGCCAGCTGCCAGATGGCCATCCTCCCAGAGGGCTTCTTCGACATGGCGGACCGCGGCCTCGTCCGCTTCCAGAGGGCCTCCGCCGGCTGGTGCTTCTCCGAGAACGGCGTGGTCCTCGACGACGGCACCAAGGTGGAGGCCGACCTCGTCTTCCTGGCCACCGGCTTCGAGGGCAAGTACAAGCTCCGCGAGGTCCTGCCAAAGCCCTTCCGTGACCTCGTCGTCGGCAAGTCTTCCATGATGCCGCTCTACCGGTACGTGTACATGTTGCGTTTGTCTTTTGCTCCAAGCCTCCAACATATATGAAATTATGAATCGATCGACGCTGACCTGCAATTTACTTTGGCAGTGGCCCGATCCACCCGCTGATTCCCAACATGGCGTTCGTCGAGTTTGTGGAGAGCGTGTCCAACCTGCACACGTCGGAGCTGCGGTGCCGGTGGCTGTCGGGGCTGCTGGAGGGGCGGTTCGAGCTGCCGAACGTGAAGGCCATGATGGGGCACGTCGCCGGCGAGGCCGACGCCATGCGCCGCACCGAGCGGTTCTACCGCCGCCACTGCATCTCCACCTACAGCATCCACGACAGCGACGGCATGTGCGCCGACCTGGGCTCCGCCACGCTCCGCAAGGCCAACTGGATCGCCGAGCTTTTCGCCCCATACAATAACAAGGACTACAAGGAACAGTAACTCATACGTACGCATCGCACAGTACACACATCGTCCTACGTACGCTACATTTACTTTTTTTTACATGATAATACGTGTCTCATTCATATCATAAAGAACAAAGTACAAGTCACGTAAAGACCGACATGACAAAACTGAAAAGATAACAGAACATCTCTGAGCTTGATACCAACGTCCGTCACCTGCCTCCGGCACCACCGCAGCAGCCACCGAAGAAAAGAATGACGAATCACCTCCTCACCCAAGCTCGACGATGCTCCATCCCTGATATGCAGCTTTACGGACCTCCAAGGTGGCTCACCAAAAATGAAACCCTTACCGTTGAACGAATCAGACCACAACAATAACCACGGCCAAGTCTGTACGTACGCCCGGTATAATACATTCTTTTACTAAGAATATACAAATATATGTGATTCCATTGACGGCTAATAATATCCATCGCGACCAAGAATATGTAGTAGTTGTTAGGGCCTACCATTGTGGGCCTCTTGTGAGCGTTCCAATGCGTTGCCATGTTGGCTCTGTACTTTTGGCTGGCTAGTTTTGGTGCCATGTTGGCTCCGCACATTGGGCTAGCTTGTTTATTAGTATTTGTTTTGATTTGTGTATATGAACATTGGCTCGTGTGCACCTTTGTTGTTGGCACCTTTGGAAAAGGCGCAAATGTCGTCGTCTTCAGAAGGGCCACACCCTCCATTGCTGCTACCCTCAAGGCCCACTGTAACGACACCGTTCTCCCGCGCAGACGGTTTACCATCGAGCACCACGATCACATCGATGTCCGGCTGCGCGCGCTTGTCCCCCGTCCTACCCCTTTGATGGTTTGCCTGGAAAGCCCCTACTGGCATTGGTTGCCAACAACTGGATTGTATCTGCAGCAGTTGGCTCTCTCAAGTACTCCGGGCCAAGCACTGCCACCACAACCTTGTAGAATTTGTACATGGAGTCTAGGTATATGAACTCGCTCATTCGGACATACTCATCAATGAGATCACTGGGTACTCCATATGCAAGCATCCGAATAACTGAAGTGTATTTCTCATAAGAGGAGAAACCACTCTTTCCCAGGGCATCCTCCTTGCACCCGAGTAGTTGTCGTACGCCACCGCCCCCTTCCGGGTACAGTTGAACACATGTCTAGCTATCAGGAAGCGGCTCCAGAATAGGGTGTATTTGAAGAGCGGGTTTGCGGACTCGAGTAGTCCTGCCAGAATTGGTAATGGCCGCTCTCTCTGTTGTGATTCAACGCCGGTGTATGCCCCAGGATCAAGCCTCTGAATATTGGCAGCTGCCTACTAATGTGGTCATGGACGACCAAAGCAGCAATCAAAATCTCCTCTTCACCGGACGGAGAATCATCTGAATTACCAATGAAAAGTGTGGAAAAAGTACTCGTCACCGGAGTCCATTTGTACCTTGCGGGCAAACCGCCAAACACCTCGCGGGCGTGGTGGAAGAAGTCAGCCGGTGAAAAGCCTTGCACCTTTAAGAGACCAGGTAGCAGGCATGTCGGCGTGGTGGCGAATGTGGCGGTGTCCGGCAAGCGAGGTAGACGTGCAAGGCGGTGCTGCCGGCGGCGAAGGCGAGGGGGTGACGTCGATGTTGGAGTATGATGGCGGCGAAAACAGTCCCCCAATATCAGAGTATGGGGCAGTCGAGTGGTGGCATCCTGCTGGGGAAGGTATCTGGGTGCGGGCGGTCGGACTAAGCACCGAAACTGGGCGGTGACGGCAAGGAGGGGCGGCTGAGTGTGGTGGTGGTCGATGGGAGAAAGGGGGAAATGGCTAATGTGCCACCGACTAGTGGGTCAGGGGAAACACAAGTGTGGGCGTCGCACGTGTCCGCGCCGATGAAAACGCGGCCCAAATTTGGGTCTAATTAAAACGGGTCGTGCGTGAACAAAAATGAATGTTGGTGCGTTGGCACGTTGGGCCAACTTTTGTGTCACTCTCGACTCAAACGAACACGCATGGAACGGCGCGTTAGAGTCGCTTTTAGCACTGCACAAGCCCAGGACAGTGTGCGGGTGTGTGTTGTGCATGTTAGCATCGAGGGCAGCAGGCAGGCATGTAGTTGCCATGCTGCTTTTCTCAGCAGCACGCCCGGGTCCGTAGGATGGCACAAACATGTCCGGCCGTGACTAGCAACCTGCCCTTTTCTCTCTCTTTTCGTCAGTGTTGAAATAGAAGTAGAGAAGAAAAGATTGCAGCAGGCTGAGAGCGTTCAGAAACACTCGTCTCCATTTTTCATGGAGAGAATTCTTTATTTGGCCCTTTTTTAAAATTGCTTCCTTTTTTAGCCTCTTCAATTATTTTTTCCCCTTTTGACACTTAAACTTTATTTTGTGCCCTATGTGACCCTTTCATCCATTTTTTCATCCGATGGTGTTAACTGGCACATGAAATGACAATTTTGCCCTTGATGGTAATATGTCACCAGAAAAGAGAAGAGAAGGGGCATGAATGAACAGAAAAAAAAGGAAGGGGGAGGGATCTGTGTTAGGAGTTTTAAAAGAAAATAGGAAAAAATCTGTGTTGTGAGTTAAAACACAACATAACCTCATGTGCGTGTGCGTATAGGTTTCTTGCTCTTCCATGTATATGTGTTGGGGCCGAGGTTCCCCGTGCCCGACAAGCGGCCGGCCGTATCCTCCTCCCCATGGGTGGGTGCGCCGAGGCCGCTGCCACCTCACATGCACGGCGGCTCCGAGGCTGTCGGCCGTTTTTGTACATCATATTACTCGTATCCTCCAGAAACAATACGTACGTCCAAGCTAGCACACGCAAACAGCTTGATTGGTTTTCAAGTAGCAGCAGGGTACGTGCAAGCTAGCAGGCTGGCAGCTTAATTGATTCTGGCCTAACTCTGGCGTAGACGTACGTACGCGACTAGCTTCTGCTCGATCGATCTGATCGTCTCTCGAAACGTAGCGACTTCTCTCATTGGAACGAACACGAAACAAATAGATGGATTGCAACAGACTATCTGGTGCGGCCGGCGAGTACATACGTGCACGGCTGTAGTGCACGTACTGTTAGCTAGGCACTGTACATCAATAAAGCTGCCAACTTGGCTGCTTTGTTTAGGCTAGCTTGCAGGTACGTGCTCAGCTCCAACACATCGAGGTGATCAGATGCATGTGTGCATGTAAATAATTTAGTCACATACAACAGTAGGGGTAAAATAGTCTTTTCGGGTTAAACTTAACACCGTTACAGGTCAAAATTGACGGAAGTGTCACATAGGAAACAAAATAAAGTTTAAGTGTCAAAAAAGAAAAAATGCAAAAATTTAAGCAAAAAAGGGAACACATTTTAAGAATGGGCCAAATAAGGAATTCTCTCTTTTTCATGTGTGTGTGACTTGAGAGCTGACAGTGGCCAGCACCGCTGACCTGTAGTCTCCCTCCACGGCCAGGCGGACATCACGGTCCTCTCGGCGGCCATAACCAACCAGGCTAGTGGGTGAGGATGGGCCATCACTGTTACTGTACACATACGTTTATTTTTTTGTTTGTTCTTTTGCCTTTCTTCTATGGTATATTAGAGTGGCCCATCCTGGCCACCCTCTACCTCCACCACTGCAACCAGCAGACGAGGGATCCTCATACCAGAAGGGTGGTGACGTGCGCCGCTACATGGAGCCTGACATCCATCACATCTCGCTTGCCATGGCCAAGAAGCTGCCCACTTACCCTTGTGGCGTGGTGCCAGGAGAAAGACGTAGGGGTACAAGGACTGTTAGAAGGGAGAGAGGGATTTGGTGAAATAGTTCGTTGTATTGCTTGAGACTCGTGGGCATATAAGTAGGAGTACAAAGACCAACTTGGAGCACAAGACAAGGCAGGACCAAATCCTAGTCTATTCTATACTTCCTAATAATCTTTATACTCAACATCCCCCGCAGTCACAACGGACATACCCCCCCCTCCCAGTTGTAACGGTCGATGCATCGCAGAGTCATGGCTGGAGTGGAAACCGACGAGGTTGCTCAAGCAGGCGATAGCCCTTTGTGTCGTTTGTCGATGTAGCCGAGAGCGTGGGTGCTGTAACCGTGGTCGAGGTAGCGGTGCGAAAAATGCCATGGTCGATGTCGAGTCGGGGTGGCCGGTATCGAGGAAGTCGCCGTGGAGCCGCGGGCGCAAGGGGCCGCCGAGTTAGCATGGGCGCAGTGGTGTCGAAGTAGTGGTGCGCCAAGAAGAAGATGTTGTTGACGACGCATCGCGGCGGGTTTGCCAAGCCAGGAGACACATCATGGACGAAGGCACGCACCGGTGTTGCCAGCACCAGGCATGCATAGACGGACGAAGACGAAGTGGACAAAGCACCGACCAGGCTTGCCAGACCCGGGGACATGTCGTGGATGAAGGCACGCAACGGTGTTGCCAGCACCGGGCATGCGGAGACTGGGACCTGCACGAGCTGTACGCCATGTCGGAAAAGTCGGAGGGGCCAGCAGAGAAGAACTCGACGACGAGTGCAGCGTCTATCGGCGCAGGGCCAATGTCACCAACGGTGTTCGGAGTAGACGAAGTGGTCGAGGTAGATGACGGCGACGCTGGCGACGGGCTGGTGCTGGACAAAGACGAAGGAGGTGGAAGGGCGGCGGCGGTGGTTACATGGGTAGCGGCGGCGGCAGCCAAAGAAGAGCGGCGGCGGCGGCTAGGTTAGGAGCGCGACGGCGGTGCTCGAAGTAGGCGAGGAACCCGACGGCGTGACGAAGACCGGCGCGGATGATAGCGTTCCCGCGCCAAGGGAGGCGGCGTGGCGCATACCACGCATTACTAGGAAAAAGGTTGTTAGTGGCGCACCAATTTTTGCTATTAATGGCGCACTATAGGTGCACCACTATTAACACGCCACTAGTAACAGTAGTATCCCAGATAATAGTGGCGCACCACATAGTGCGGCATTACTATGTCCAACAGTGCGTCATTACTATGCCTCCTAGGGGGGCATATTTACCTTCACCGTAACGCCCCAGATTCAATGCGCCAGGTGTCTGCCAGTTATTCTCCGTCGTTGCCATGTCATTTGCTTGCGTGTTGCATTTTATCATGTCATCATGTGCATTTCATTTTGCATACGTGTTCGTCTCATGCATCCGAGCATTTCCCCGTTGCCCGTTTTGCAATCCGGCGCTCCTATGCCCTCCAGCGTTCCCCTTTTTGTCTCCAATTGTGAGCGGGTGTTAAACGTTCTCGGAATGGACCGAGGCTTGTCAAGTGGCCTTGGTATAGCACCGGTAGACCACCTGCAAAGTTTCGTGCCATTTGGAGGTCGTTTGGTACTCCAACGGTTAACCAGGTAACCGCAAAAGCCTCTCTCTCTTTGCAGCCCAACACCCCTTCCAAAGTGGCCCAAAACCCAGCAAACTCCCCTCCATGCTCTCGGTCGTTCGATCACGATCTTGTGGGCGAAAACCGTGTCTCATTTGGACTCTCCTAGCTCCCTATGCCTATATAAACGTCCTCCCCGTACATTTTCGCAGACGAAACCCTAGCCCCGCTCCCCTCGCGCGCCGAACATGTCCAACCCCGCCGGACATGTCCAGCTTCCACATCACTCCGACCAATCGGGTCACGCCACCTCACCCCAGCGGCCACTCCCGGCC
>NC_057804.1:583112780-583115639 GCF_018294505.1 Triticum aestivum
TCCCCCTGGCGCCGCCCCGCGCCTAGATCCGGCCGGCCCCCGCTCCGTCCGTCCTCCTCCGGCCTCATCCTCGTCTCCGGCTGCTCTCCGGCGAGTCCCTCCGGCGAGATCCGTGCCCGATTTGGATCTGCAAGGTAGTCCCCGTTTTCCACTAAGTCCCAGATTTTTGCATAATCATGCCAAGTTCATCGTATTGTATCTCTGCATCCATAGCTCCGTTTCATGCGTGTAATATGTCAAATTGTTCGCCTCGACGAGTACTTCATTTCACTCCATTGCATCATGTTCATTTGAGCTTATCTTGATTCCTGAATCTTCGGTGCAAGAGTGCTTCATAATGTTAGTTCATGTTTCTTATCAGAACGAGCTCATTTGTCATTTTTGCCATGATTGATATGTGCATCCTATGAGGTTGATGTCTACATGTGTTTTGATCTATGCTATTTCTTCTTTACAAAGGTGTATGCCATTTATTTTTGTGATCAATGTGGTGACTAGCACAAGCATGCAAACTAGGCATCGTGATGTTGCTGACTTTAGTCCCTGTTCTGTTGTTATTTTGATGACATGTAAACTTGATGCTACAGAGAGATCCATGCTTATTTTGAGATACTTCAGTAAGGATGTTTTGAACATATGATTATTATCTATCCATTCATGCCCTTGGTTGCAATTATGGAGTATTCTAGCATGTCATTTTCGTGCTCTACTTTTGCTTCAAAATGTTTTCTGGTAGATTGTTTACATGTTATTCAATTTTGCCAAGGTTGTTGTAGTTCATCCTTGCATGCTATGAACTTGTTCTTGCCTTGGTTTGTTTCATAAACATGTATTCTTGATGATGCTATGCTTATCTTGTCATGCAATGACTTGTGGTGAGTGAATCGAGCTTGTTAAGTAGGGTACTTGATGTTGCTGTTTTGCTAGGCTGAATCTGTTATTTCGTGATGCTATGTAAACCTGCTGCTACTAGTCATTCTATACATAATCTGGAGATGATCACTAAATATGTTTTGTTCTACATGTCATCCTCTAACCATCCATGCCCCTGGTTGCATTTATAGCTTGCTGTAGCTTGTTGTTTCCTTGATCCGAAGTTGCTTCATAATGTTGCTGTCAGCCTGTTAACATTAAGTTCAGTTGTTATCATGATTGTTGTTAGTGATACATGCACCCTATGAACTTGCTCTTGCCATGTTTAGCTTCATAAACATGCCTTCTTACTGTTGGTTGCCTTGCCATGCCATGTACTGCTCTGTGATGAGTGGTACAAGCTCACCAACATGCCTTCATAATTCTGTTCCTGCCATGTTTGAATCTGTAATATAACTTGCCATGTTTACGTGGGTGCCATCATATTTTCTGTTCCTTTTTGGCTCATGGTCACTAAAGGACATTTGATCTATGAATTTAGTAGATTCATTTCATGCCTTTGTTTACCATGATAAGTTCCTGTAACATGTTGTTTAATAGCTCTAAACATTGCAACCTGATGTTATTTTCTGCAAAGTCTGAAATTGTTATTACTTGCAATCTTGCCATGTGTGTTTGAGCATGTTCTAGTGATTTCTGGAGTTAGCTCAGTGTTCATGTTTTGTAATGCTTTACCTATAAATCATGCCCATGTCTTTTGTTTTCATGTTGAGATGTTGTAGCTTATTGTTTTGATGCTTGTAACATGCCTAGTTGCTGTTTTGGACAGATTGTTGCTATAACTTGTTTCATGTGTGTGTGTTGAACCGTTGCTCCGTTTTGAGTGTGCTTTATATGAAACTTGCTTGATTTTGCATGTAGTTTCATATTATCATGTTGCATCCATGTTTTGAGGTGTTTGCTTGATGTTTGGGTGCATTTTGCATCAATGCCATGCTTAACTTGTTTTGCTCATATCTTCTAGGCCGTAGCTCCGAACTAAATGAACTTTATATGTAACTTGACTAGAATCTCGTGTAGATCATCTTGGTGCATTTTAACTTGCTGTTTAACAACTTGAACATAAGGTTTATTCAGATCTGGACCAACTTCGAAATTTGCATATGAGGACTTACCGGAATTGTTATATGTTGTTCCCGGCCTCATTTAAACTTGCCTTAGTGTGTTGCTCTTGTTTGCATCATCTCTTGCCATGAGTAGCTTCATGTAGCTTTGTCATGCATCATGCTTGTAGTGCATCATGTCTTGTTCATGTGTGGTGTGTTTACTATGTTGTGTGCTTCTTCTCGATAGTTCCTGTTTCGTTGCGATCGTGAGGATTCGTTCGTCTACGCTTGGTTCGGCTTCATCCGTTCGTCTTCTTCATGGACTCGTTCTTCTTCCTTGCGGGATTTCAGGCAAGATGACCGCTACCCTGGATCTCACTACTATCATTGCTATGCTAGTTGCTTCGTTCTATCGCTTTGCTGCGCTACCTATCACATGTTTATCATGCCTCCCATATTGACATGAACCTCTAACCTTTGATACCTTTCCTATGAAAACCTTGTTTGGCTATGTTACCGCTTTTGCTCAGCCCCTCTTATAGCGTTGCTAGTTGCAGGTGAAGTTGAAGATTGCTCCATGGTGGACAGGATTTTGGTTGGGATATCACAGTATCTCTTATATTATTAATACATCTATATACTTGGTAAAGGGTGGAAGGCTCGGCCTTATGCCTGGTGTTTTGTTCCACTCTTGCCGCCCTAGTTTCCGTCATACCGGTGTTATGTTTCCGGATTTTGCGTTCCTTACGCGGTCGGGTGATTTATGGGACCCCGTTGACAGTTCGCTTTGAATAAAACTCCTCAAGCAAGGCCCAACATTGGTTTTACCATTTGCCTCACCACCACCTACCTTTCCCTTGGGTCGGCCAACCCGAGGGTC